>NW_015536545.1:74645-82936 GCF_001515605.1 Sinocyclocheilus anshuiensis
CGAGTGTATTTTGCAGTATTAAACACGTATTTATACCGATTTCATCAGGCTCCGAAAATTCTTCAAAAAGAACACAAAGAATGGCCTTCTCAGCTGCCATAGTTGCAACTCTTGCGTCATCAGAACAGGGTGTTCAACGCACCACCGTTTCCGTTTAAAAAACGTTTTGCACCGTTTTTGTCGGGGCTGAACGCAGCCCTGTTCTCAGCAGAGCTCCTGAGAGAGGAGCTGTAAAAATATATTGAGATGTTTTTGGTACTTAAACCGCAAATATATATTCTTAAGGACATCAAAACCTAAAATAAAACTCCAGAAAGGTGTACAATATGGGACCTTTGTTTTAAAGAAACAAAAAGGAGATATTCTGAAGAATGTTTTTGGTCATACAATGTCTAAAACAGCTCTGGCCCCTTTTGGAATTACATAAATATATATATATATATTTAATTTTAATATTTATTTAGTTATTGCTGCTTGTTCAAGTTACTTTGCTCAAATGAGCTGAAGCAATAAACTTGAACATTTTGTAAATATGTAACTTTACTGAATCGTTTATTGTTTGGACTACATCAATCATTTTTGTTGACATAATTAACTGGGCAATAGACCTGTAGATCCCAGTATGCTTTGCATGGGACTGCATTAAGAGAAAATTTTGAAAGTGAAGTCTAATTTTATGTTTTCAGTAAAGAGGAAGACTTGTTAGTTTTTAATGCTCAGTTTTGATGGAGATTTAGAAGAGTTTCTGTTGGTTTTGAGTTTACACAATGAGCAATAACTATATACAATAGACCAGTTTCAGTGTTTGCAAACAGTGATGACGTTTTTTGTGGGCGGAGTCTATCTGGTGGCAGAAAATGCCAGTTTTAACGTAGCAAGCCATGGAATAAAAAAATAAAAAAGGTAATTTTGAGTTTGTATTTCAAAATTCGGACTTTTTTCTTGCAATTCCGAGATTATATCTCACACTTCTGATAAGAAAAATAAACTCGTGATTCTCTTTTCCCCTCGGCTCAGAATCAGAGTTTATGTCCCACACTTCTGACTTTTTTCCCTCAGAATTGACAAACTCGCTATTGTTGAGTTGAATCAAGTTATAAAGTCCGAACTAGGAGATATAAACGTGCACTTGCAAGAAAAAAAAGTCAGAATTGTGATATAAAATAGTTGTGTTATGTAAAATGTTATAGGTTTAAATAATATTTCATGCTTTAACTGTAGGGCTAATACAATATGTCCCCTATGTGAATATTATATAGACCTATTGTTTAAATCAAATGTATGCTTTAAAAGTAGGGTAATCATCGCAGGTTTCATCCATAGTCTGTCCGTTTAAACGTATGCGTTCCGCTTCAAATGGCGTCTTTGACAACAGTATTATATCCAAATGATTTCCATTCTGATTCTGACATCCAAAAGCACAACAATATATTTCTTCTCCTATTCCATGGATTTTACCCGTTTCCCTCCACTTGATCCCAGTGTTTTTCTGCCACCACAATGTGCGCGCAGCTGAAAGTAAGTACTATATTCCAGCAGTAATGAGATTATTACTTGCTCATCTAATATAGCTAACATGCTTTTGCTACTTATTATCTAACACGGCAACATGAATATATTAATTTGGTACAACAAAACACTGTTTGTATTAATTAACTTGTTTTAGTCTTGTTGTACAAATCTAAATTAATTGTGCGGAAAAATGTTCCTTAATGTAATGAAGTTCGATTGAACTATTTTTGATACATTTTTCAGAATATCTTCTTTTCTGTTCCACAGAAGAAAATAAGTGATTAAATGATGGCAGAATTGTCATTTTTAGGTGAACTGCCCCTTGTACTGCTACAGTCTCCCTCCTCGTTCATCCTTCGTCCGACATGAATCCTCCCCCACCCTCCACAACCTGTTCTGTATTGACTATTGACTGTCACTCTATCCATCCTCAGCTGCCAATGTCAGATGGATTCGGTGGCTGAGGCCGATCCGTGGTCAGTCTGGAAAGGGGGAGCTTGGGGACATGATGGGAGAGGGGAGGGGGTCATGCGTAGGGGTGAGGGAGTCTAGCCCCGGTGCTGACCCCAGTGACCACAACTCCTCCATCCCCTCCCATTATGTCTGATCAATGTGTCACTATGAAGGGAGAGAATATGGAGAGTGTGAGGGGGAAGAAAAAAGGCATGTCGACTCGACCAGACACTGGATCCGTTAATGCATGCAGCGTCTGAAAGTAGAGTGTCTGTGGGGAAAATACTTTATACAATTCTTTTTTGATACCACACGTACGTCGCTCACACGTCTGTGATGGCAAAGCGTCATGCATGTGCCACCCTTAGATTTTCGTATCAAGTGAGATTTTAAAACTTCATGATTATTGTAGGTAGAAACGTTTTTGAATGGAACACTATAGCAGAAATCTCATTGGTGATTGTAGGTATTTGTACATTTAATATGCCTCTAGCACATGTAGAAATTCATATGTTTGCATAGACACTGAAACAAACAATATCAACTGAAAGCAGCTAAATTGTAAGGACTTAAACCACAAACATTTATATATATTTCTTAAATAAGTTATTGTGTACTTTTATCTGCCTGTTACATTGTTAGGGTAAGGGACTTAAAATTTAACTATACAAAATAATTACAATATTTGTGAATATTATGTGAATGTTATGAAGTTCAAAAAGCAAAAAAGAGTTTTCATTTAATAAATGTCAAAGCTGTTCTTTTCTTTTTTTTAAAGTTCAGTTGCTTGGCTTATTTAAAAAAAAGTTTAAAAATGGGCTTTTTAATAAACCAAGCAACTATACAAATATATTTATATATTTAAATTTAATATTTAAACATAAACATTCTAAAGGTTCAAAAAAGCAAAAAAGAAGTTATCAAAATATCAAAGCTGCTTTTTTCCCCCAAGTTCAGTTGCTTGGTTTATTAAAAAAGCAGATTAATGTTATACAAATATATTTGTGTATTATATAAATATATTTCAACTAGCAAATTCTTCAGAATTTTTTATTTTGTTTTTATTAAAAAAAGGATTACTGGTTTGTAACAGCATAAGCGTGAAAAAAATCATAGCGGAATATTATTTTTTTTAATATTCCCAAATTAGACTTACCTTAAACAGTTAAATGTAAGTTTTAATAGGCATTTTTAAGACCGGTTACTGAAAAAATCTGTCTAAATCTAAAATATATATAATATGTGACAATAATCAAAACGCAAAAATGTGAGAACCAAAACACTGAATAAACACTGAGACTGTCCGACATCAAGATACATCAACTATTTGTAGGGTAGTGGCTCACAGAACACGAAGGGTTAAGTGTCTGGCGCTCAGCGAGGAAAGCATGAATGTGTGTGCATGTGTTTAAATGTGGAGGAGAAAGAGAGTGAGTGATGAGAGAGAAAAAGAGGGGAAGGGGCTAAGTATAAAAATATAAATGTCTGTCTGGAGTGTGAAAATGTTTGAAGATGGGAGGGAATACAGACAGAACAGGCACCCAAAAGAGGGGGAGAGGAAAAAAAGAGTGCGCAAGAGAGTAGGGTGGGGATGAAGGGGGAGGGAAGGAAACGAAGAGTGAGGGAGAGGAGACCGGCGGAAGGGGGGAGAATAGAAAGAGGAGGTATGGAATTTACAAAGAGATGTCAGGGTGGAAGGTGAGTAGGGAGAGGACGAAGAGTTTTAAAATAGAAGAGAGAAAAAGGGAGGTGGAGGAATGCAGGGGTGGAACGGCCGAGCTTGACGTATGGAGATGGGCAGAAATCGACTGGAGCCAGACTGGGTGTATGCATCTGAGAGAGTCACTGTGGTAAGTGTGTTTTTCTTCTCGAACCCCTGCCACCTCCCTAAATGAAGAGCCTGTGATCCACCGTGACTGTTTGAACACATACAAGAGGACTTTTCCATTAGGATGCATTGTCATGCTATTAGAATGTGATAAAAATTTGATTTGACAAATGTGACAAGTGTTGCTTATGCGGTCAGACATCACTGCAGGACATTTTAATGTGATGTTATCCACCAAGGCATGCATGAGTGTTGTGTTTGCATGTGTTTGTATGCTAGTTAAGGCTTTTGGGACATGTTCGGGGCTTGTATTGTTACATTTTTGCTTTTTTAAGAAACAAAAATATCTTTTTTTATTGATTTTCCAATGCTAACTTTGACTAATTGTTGGTTGTAAACACTACTATGGAGAGTGTGTCACTATGTGTTGGACATAATGGTCTCCTAATGGTGTGTGTGTGTGTATGTTTGAGTATGCATGCGAGGTGATATCAGTCCCTATGGAAGTGAATGGCAATTGGATTAAACTATTGATTTAGTCTGGAGCAGGTAGACATGCACCCAGTCAGCCAGACGAGGGGGAAGGGCCATCCACATTACTGCAGACATCTTCGTCAATAATCCTCTTGCACCCAAAACTAAACCAACAGCAGTGACCGGCACAATAATGGCATGTCAGTGCTCGGACGTGCTAGAAAAGACAAGCTTTTGCACATACAGACTAGCATGTGAACTTCACAATGTGCTACTTCTGCTAACTTTGTTCTTCAAAAGAAATGTGAGGTCAGTGTCTTTGTGTATTACGACTTTTTTTGTATGCCTTGATGTCAGTTTTTATTTTATATTGTTGGAAAAGACTGGATTCTCGTAAAAACTCTTTAATAAGTTCATCAGCTTGAGTTTCCCAATTACGTGTTTCACACCCCAAAATCCAGTTTGAAAAGTTTCCCAGCGAACTTGCTGGGTCCTTAAAAACTGGCTGTGATGCCTATGAACTCATTCACCAGAGGGTCATGAGTTCAAGTCCCAAGTGGGGGATGGCGGGGGGGGGGCTGTCATGACACGGCTGTCATTTCAATGGCTGGACAAACACATACATGAGGCCTGGTTCTTTGACCTTCACCTCAGAAACTGGTCTCGCTTAGATGTAGGCCTTGAGAACAGTTTTGATGCCAAATAGTTGTTATATACAGCATAACTCACTCCCAATAGTCCTTTCAAACTTGCTTTCACGTTTGAAATTGCGTGCACGCCACACGGTCTGTTTGCACGTGCGTATGTGAGCGCGTTCCAAACACATCGAGTCAACAAACGGGCGAGGCGCGTTTCAGACAGCCCCTCTTTCATAGGAAATGAGACCCTTTGACCTTAGCCATTCAGTCTGTCTGGAAATGCCGAGCCTGGAATCGATCAACACCCCCTTGCCCAGACATGCACTCACCACCTCCACTCTTCTGCCCGCTCCCTCGATTCCTCCTTCCCCCTTCCATTTTTCTCTTTCTCTCCAATCGGCAGCCCCCTGTTCCCGCTTACTCTCAGCTCTTGCTCCCTTCCCCCCATGATCAGATAATAGACCCCACAGAACTCATGCTATACTGTGCCCGCTTCCCTGTGCATATGACCAGATCTCCACTGGCCCCGGTGCTCATGCGAAACTTCCCCTCAGAGACTGTGAGTACACAGTCCCGTATGGCCAACAAATATTTAAAATTTGCTAAATGTAGGCTGGAATATATTTTGCAACATGTACTTCAAGAGGCAATATTGTTGATTTATATATGTGCATTAATATCGTTATATATATACATATATATATATATATATATATATATGTGTGTGTGTGTGTGTGTGTGTGTGTGTCTGAGCAGAGAGTCTAGTCTGTTGAATGCCAATGAACCACAGAAAAGTGTGTTATAGGGCACTCAATCACAAATCTGAAATAGATTTGGCAATATATATATACAGTACAAGTATACAGTATATACAGTGTGTGTGTGTGTGTGTGTGTTTGTGTATACTATATATACAGTACAAGTATATACAATGTGTGTGTGTGTGTATACTATATATACAGTACAAGTATACAGTATATACAGTGTGTGTGTGTGTGTGTGTGTATATATATATATATATATATATGAAGAGTTTATTAAACTTATTAACAGATAACTCCGTTTATTAACATTTTCAAAAATCACGTTTGTTATTATGTTATCATGTTTTTATTATCTTTTATTGTGTTAGTTAGCTGTATTTTTTAGTTATTTTTTAACTTAATCAAAATAACCCAACTGCAGTTTGATCGAGAATAATTGGAATGCACAATGACATTGTTTTTTTTGGAGTTATCTGTTTTTGCAAATGAACTATATATATATATATATATAGTTGTGTACATATAAATATATTTTAGACATTTTTCTTTTGTGTATCTGCAAAAAAAATATTTTTGCTGTATGGGATGGATCGTTGATTTGTTAATGTGCATTAATGAAGTAATCATAATTTAGCATTTAGAATAAAAATATATACAAAAGGCCAAAAATATAGGAGAAAATTTAATTAACTAAAACTTATTGAATACACTTGTATCAATACAGTTGTGTAAATATATTTTATACATATCTTTTTTTTTTCTTTTATATATGTGTCTGTAATAGTTTTGCTTTATGGCATGGGTCATTGATTTATTGATCATAATGTGGTTAACATAATGAAAACTAGTTGGGGTGGGAATGTTAACAATATCACGTGAGGTACTTAAATGTGTTAATGTCCGTTTTTAGTGTACATGTCCAAAACCGCACAATTCCAGCAGTATCTGAAGTGTGTGTCAGTCCCAGGCGAGTCATAGTGAACATTCAACGCTGTCGGTGAGTTTGCAAGTGAGAGAAACCATCGAGTGTTGAGTGTACCCTGCCTCTCGAACGTACTCCGGCCACACGGACCTTCAGAGTGCCAGCGACTACATGTGTGAGTCCATTTTGTTGCTGAGCTGGCCAAGATGGCTGCTGTAGCCTCTCTGAAGCTGTCCCAGCTGATCAGTCGAGTGAGAGACAGTATTCTGCATCTACTGTCACAGCTCTGGGTCCTGATTCACATTCATTGCTGTCGGTGGGTTTTATCTCTTCGACTCGCCGGACAATGAATGAGAACTATGGCCCCTCCTGCACTAAAACGAAACTATGGGTTGTGAAAATAAGGACTGTTAATCTTGTTCATTATTAGATGTGTCACTCAACACATGTACATCATAGAAGGTCAATAAACAGGATGTGAAATGATACTTTGGAATCTGTTGTTGTCTTTTAAATGCATGTTGTGTGAGTTCATTTACTAATCATCCACTCATCCTCACGTTCCAAATTTGTATGGAACACAAAAGAAGATATTATTCTGTATTATTCAAAATATCTTCTCTCAAAGAAAGTCATAAAGGTTTGGAATAGCATGAGAGTGAAAAACATGACAGAATTGTTATTTTTGGGTAAACTCCCCAACTTTGAATACTACAGAGCGTGTCTTCTTTTAAAAAATGCCAGTGGTTTGGAAGCCACAGTGTCAAAGGAAAACCCTAGAGCCAGCAAACCGGCTCACTGGCCAATGTGACCCGCGCAGACAAACACAGAGTCAACATTACTCACAGCACAGTGTTCTTCCTCGGGCATAGTGTGCATGTAACTAAAAACGGCCTGGCGAATCTAAGAGGTGGATCACCAGGGAAACTGTCATGACTCTACAGAGGATATACAAGCGTATTGAACTCCTCAAAAGACAAAGCTTTGAATTTTGAGACTAAATTAAGGAGCTCTTGAGGAACCGTGTGCTATTATTAGGTTCCTTGTGCGCAAAGAGAGCACAGGATGTAATGAATGAACCCATATGTTTTGGGGTTCTGTGCAGAGCTGTTCCCACACTGTGAACAAGAGCTTCACTTTACTTCCCAGCAGCAAGCCATTAGAGAACTACAGCTATGAGCAAGAAGGAATCACAATCTTCAACCAATTACCACCACAATGGCCCTACCCAAACAATAATACGTTTATGCCGCATGCTGTGTAACATCAGGACATAACGATATATAGCTGTGAGTCTTTGACCCAGTGCATTGTGCCGGCCAGTGGGGTCAGCAGCCAATTAGAGTGTGACTCCAGTAATTGGGTTGGCCGGATTGGTCAGTGTGAGGGAAACTGATTGGAGTAGTCAGCTGTCTGATCTGATTGAAGACTCCACTGTAATCAGCAGCGCAGGACCCTCCACTGCACTCTCAAGAGACTGTTCTCTGCCAGCCACAAATATATGAAACTTACACTTCTTAGTTTACTATACAGATCTGTGTATTGTTGTTGAATTCCCTCTGAAATTCATTAATTTCTTTGTTACAAATAGTATTTGTCTAGCTTACAAACAGCTCCATCAAAAAAGACTGCAGTTGCAGCTATATATATATATATATATATATATATATATATGTGACCCTGGAGCACAAAACCAGTCT
>NW_015536545.1:82955-108604 GCF_001515605.1 Sinocyclocheilus anshuiensis
AAGGTTTTGGAGTGGCCAAATCAAAGTCCGGACTTAAATCCGATTGAGATGCTTAAACAGTCCATTCATGCTCGAAAACCCTCCAATGTGGAGAAGAGTGAAAGAAGAAGAGTGGGCCAAAATTCCTTCACAGCGATGTGAAAGACTCATTGCCAGTTATCGCAAACACTTGATTGCAGTTGTTGCTGCAAAGCGTGGGGGCAATTACTTTTTCACATAGGGCCAGTCAGGTTTGGACAGTTTTTTTCCCTTAATAAAATAAATAATCATTTAAAAACTGCATTTTGTATTTACTTGCATTATCTTTGTGTAATATAAAAATTTGTTTGATGATCTGAATCTTTTAAGTGTGACAAATATGCAAAAAATTAAAAAAACAGGAAGGGGGCCAACATTTTTTCACACCACTGTATATTATATGTATGCATTTCATAGTCTTTTTATTTCTGTATACTCCATTGTTAATTCTTATGTCAATTTTATTCTCTTGTATTCCCTAAGTTAATCTTTGTAGTTAGTACACTAGCAAGATAGTCAGCCATTTTTAGAGTCAGCATGAAATTAAATCTATTTTACTAATTTTTGACTGCTAGCTCACATTCATTTTCAGGTGTTATGCCCAAATCTCAAAATCCAATCAACAACCATGTCATAGAACCAAGTCTTAAATTTCTTTTATTTTTTTTCATAAACCGTTACACTTGATGTATATGTCACAATATGGACCAAAAGATCATCACAGTAAGACTGCTCCAAAATCACAGCAGAAATGTTTGCTCAATAGAAATTCCCAGAATGCACTGGTAAAAAGCAGATAAAGACAAATAAAAGAAGTCAAAGCCTCTAAAAAAGCCTTTAAAAGATACTGTGTTTGTACTAAAAAACATTTAATAAACATTTAAAAACAGTATTATTATTTTTTGATTTGCTTTTTGTTTTATTTTCTTAGTTTTTTATCTATATTATGCAATTTATTACTTGTCAATGCCATAATATATACTGCACAATATAATTTTTGCTTAATTAAAAGAATGCACCACAAGCATGTTTCATAATGACTCTGTAAATTTTAACTGCTACAGTAAGCATGCATGTGTGCTATAAAGCAATGTTTTCAATAAATACCAGCTACACTTTAATATAAAACCTCATCAACAATGCTTAGTAGATCTGAGCCTTTGCTAGTGCCTATTCATGTTAACTGTATCCTTATTCATAATAGAGGGAACAGAATGAAACACACCCATAAATTTAAAATAAACATATTTTCTCTTCCAAACACAGTACTCATTATCTTCCTTCATATCTTCATGTATTGTACACTCTCCACTAGTTATTATATAATTTCTGTTCTCTCTGGCAATCTCCAGGTCCTTTGTTACCTCTGCTTTCACCCACATTTCCCGGGTCAATGCCGCTATCATCCTGTGAGCATTAGACACTTGGAAGAGAGGTCAGAAACACTTTGTCTTGTCATCACACACATCCATATCTCAGACAGCGTCGAAAAGCACTCCTCTCAGTTGGCACTTTTCTGGTGTGCCACTTGTTAGTAGCAGCTGAACACAGACAATATAGAAAGAACATAAATACCATCAGTGGATAAAAAAAATATTTAAACTTAGAGGAAGCGTCACAAAGTCTATGAACTTTGCTGCACAAAGATATAATCCGAGATCTACAGTCCCAACACAATGAGAGCACACAGTCTATGGGCTGTGACTAGGTTTCAACTGCAATGAAGGTACAGGGCTCAAGGAATTTGAGCCTCCTGTGAATTCTAGACGCAGATCCTCTCGGCCACCCCATATAGAAACATATGTCAACAACAAGCGACTGCCTAAAATTGGAGCCATCATTTCAATTTAGCACGGGGTGAGAGTAAAGCCAGAAAACAATAAACATTCATAAGATGGTTTCATAGTGACTGAGCACCACATGAAAGCCTAAGTGAGAGCGAGAGAGAGGGCAAAAAGCGGGTCACTCTTTAAACTGTGCGAACACAAAAACAGTTTTTGAAAAGGATGACTGGAAACATTTCAAGAGACTGTGCTGCTCTGACACAAAGCTTCTGCAATTTTGAGCAATACACTGAGGCATAATCGCACAAAGGCGGATGATAGATTTGTATTCATTATCATGGCAACAGAGTCCTGGCGAAGAGAGAGAGAAATTGAGACCGCGATCTGGGCAGGCCTGCAGGGCTGTTACTTCTGTCTGCGCTGATGATGAACAGTCACTCGGTCATCCCCAGTCTGCACACGCACCAGAGACCTGCATCACAACACGGTGCGGGCATCCGACGCAGGCACACAGTCATAATTCATCCCGCTGGCAGCTTGCAGGGGTCATCGCAACATAAAGTGCCGCATAAAGGAAACATTTTGTGATGGCTGGAAGATGTGCATTAGAAACTAATTCCGTCAGAAGGGCTGCTCTCTCTTCACTCCTGAGGGAACACCAATTTGTCTTGCGGTCAAAAGATAAGAACTGCTCACTGCTTTAAAATACAGGTGTATGGGCAGAGCAGGTAGCAGGTATTTAATCACAGAGATAAGATAGGGACCTTCACACAAATAAACAAATGGCTTTATGAAAAACGTGATCTTAATCAATAAAAGTCTCTAAATTGGTCTGAAGCAGATCTAATAGTTGTGCAAATACAGTGGCACTTCATTTAATGAAGTGGTGCGGTAGCAAATTAATGAAAAAATATAAAAGATATGGTGTATATATAACTTAACACCAATCTTTTTGACTGGTGTATTGTCAAATTGTACTTTCTAAACTATCTAGTTTTTAACTTTAAAAGGTGTGCTGCTAAACAATTAACACAAACCCAACCCAATAAAATGAGAAAATGCAACAATTTTACCTTTCGGTGAAATGTTGGTGAATTCATACTTTTTTTAATTTTTATGAGAACATAGTAAAAAGTATGCCTGAAGGTCCACCCTTAAAGGCACAATATGTAATTTTCGCTGATAGAGGGCGCGTATTCAAAACAAACAAAGAGACAAAGGCGTAGTTTGATGACGCCGTGACTGAGTGTGGAATCATGGGAGTTGTGGTCTTCATCCCCACAGCCGATGCAATCTGACGGGACTCGGGCAGAAATCCTGTTCATGGATGAGCTAATGATTTATTAACGTAGTAGAATGAAGCAGGGTGAGGCTGAAAGCCGGCGAAGTGAAACGAGCAGCGCAGCTTTTATTATGCCACAGTCGACCGCTTCCACTCCTTCCGGTCGTGCATATGTGGGGAAAAAAAAGCAGCGCTGTTTTATCATACTAGATACATTTGAAAGTTCTGTTATAATGCTACTCTGTGCGGTCGTCACCGGTCTATTAAAACGCACAACATATTAAAGCGTATTTGGTGTTTCCATGTTTTCTACAAAACAAAACCAGAAATCGAGGGGTTATGACGTCATTGGCAGGTGACACAATGACACTATGGACACGCTCCGTGCCACTAGTTAAAATTGCTTATTTCTCTGGATTTAAACATTCTTCGAAACATTTGGGATAATGTAAGTACACAAGTCAGCAAAATATATAACACTGTTCTAGTGGTTTTTGGATATTTAAAAAAAACAATCTTACATATTGTGCCTTTAAACCTATTGTCAAAGTGAGACATAAGCAGATTGTACAAAAAATACAAATGAGATTGTAATTTCATATGAATTCAGGACAAATTCACCACAATGTAAAATAGTTACGAATTTTCATGAGAGTGTGTTGAGAGTATAGCCTAAACAGGTAGGATAATTAAATAACACTTAATTTAAGCATTGTATATCTTCCAGTACAACATATGTAAATTAATAGTAATTATAATAATTTTGTCAGGGTAGACACTAAATGTAATTTTACAGCAATGAAAACAACGCTGTGAGGAACTAAAACTAAATTCGTTCAGTAGTTTGTGCTGGGTGTACCTTAGTATCAATCGAACAAAATGTTGGAAATACGTCATGCCACAAAAATTCCAAGGGACAAAAAACAAATAAAAAAAAAGTCAAAATTAAAAGATCATATTTTAAATAAATATTTCAGTATTTATTATAAATTACTTACATTTATATTTTCTGTAATCCAAGGGATTTGCCTTTTAAAAAACATATATACTTCAACAACAACAATATCAGATATATGTCACCTTTCCCTACCATTACAGGGGAAATGAAAGCCTCTGTGGCATGTGTAGTGGGGGAGAGGGGCCCTGAATGCTGAAAAGCAAGTATTTATCTCCTTGAGAGAAAATTACATGTTTGCCGCTTCTCTCTTTTTGGAAAAAAGCCTGAGTATTTAAGGTTTTATTTCCTGTCTCCATTGTACTTTATAAGGTGCAGTGTGATCGTGATAATAATGTGTTAGATTTTTAGATGAAGATGCTCAAAGGGGTGAAAAAAATGAGAAAAATAAAAGACTTGGGGCTTGAACAAAGTACTGATTTTATGGTAATATTAGAAACCTCCAATAAAAACCTAAAAAAAAAAGGTCTGAATTTCTCATGAAGTGCATACTGAACCATGCCATTCCAGCTCATTATAATAAATGTCTCTAAGCATTGCAGTCTAATTATGTATTTATGTCCTCAGGCAGGATTCAATAAAAAGAGAGAGGGCAAGACTTCACACACTAAACAGATGTAAACCCGCTATCTCAGCCACCCACATCTAAATCTTACGGGGCTGCGGTTTGATAGATTCACAGTAAGCTCTCTTATTAGTCTTCATTGTGCTATTGCTTTGATAATGCTGTATTTTGGGCCTAAGTCCAACTCTGAGAAACATCTCTGCAATTATATATGAATACATTATGTAAGGGATAATGTACAATCAGTTGGTCAGTTTTGCAAAATAAACCCCAATAATGTGATCAAGACTTAAAAAAGTCGTTTGTGACAATATAATAAATACATAAATAAATAAAAATCCTCTGAGTTCATTTTCACTACAGTCGATAATTAAGTTGCAAGATGCCAGTTGGATTTGTAGGAAACAGAAAGTGAGTCTGCAGTGTGATACTAGAAACAAGCAAGGATCACTGGTTACTATATGAGCTATATGAGTCTGAATGTGCAGACACATTTACTGTTGTTCAGCCAATTTTCACAGACAAAATCTAGTAATTTCAAAAGAAACCACTCGATCAGGAATTTTGTTTAAGAGTAAAACATTTTCCAATGCAGATTTCTGATATGGGTTGACCACCACAAGGTTGCTTGGTTTGGAAGTTACTTGTGATCTGTGCTTTATTATTGTCAATAGACAATTAACCTTTTTGTCTAATTTCACACTAATGTGGCCGCACCTTGCATCTACGATTTTTCCCGACATTGCGCACTGTGATATAGCTACAGCATTATCATGGGGTGGATATACTGAATATTTTATATATTTTAAAGGTTTTGTGACGTAGGACAAAGCAAGCTGCTAAAAACTCAATTGAAACTCTCAAGCTATCAATCAATTTGTAACTGCTTATACCTGATGAAAAACAACGTTGAAGATTTACCCTGAGAAGCCTTGGAAATCGCTTACTTGGCACAGGAACATAGATCCCTAATCAGAAAAGAGATATAATTGCTACTGTGGTGCTGTTATAAATTTGGGTTTCTATGTTTTTTTCTTACCCATTCTGAAAAGAGAAAATAATAAGCCAGTGAAAAGGATATTCATCTTACTGACAGCGAATAAGCCATACCAGCATTAAACAACACATCCACCAGGCACAATCCAATCTGATGGTGAGCTTAGTCAACCCTGACAACACCCCGCCGCCAACCACAGTCTGTTTGTGTTGGTTTTGCTGTCACGAAGGCTCTGTTTCTAAACCTAAGAAATGTCACAAACATTCAGAGCTGATGATACCGCTCATTCACTGAATATTTTATATATTTGAAAGGTTTTGTGACGTAGGACAAAGCAAGCTGCTAAAAACTCAATTGAAACACTCAAGCTATCAATCAATTTGTAACTGCTTATACCTGATGAAAAACAACGTTGAAGATTTACCCTGAGAAGCCTTGGAAATCGCTTACTTGGCACAGGAACATAGATCCCTAATCAGAAAAGAGATATAATTGCTACTGTGGTGCTGTTATAAATTTGGGTTTCTATGTTTTTTTCTTACCCATTCTGAAAAGAGAAAATAATAAGCCAGTGAAAAGGATATTCATCTTACTGACAGCGAATAAGCCATACCAGCATTAAACAACACATCCACCAGGCACAATCCAATCTGATGGTGAGCTTAGTCAACCCTGACAACACCCCGCCGCCAACCACAGTCTGTTTGTGTTGGTTTTGCTGTCACGAAGACTCTGTTTCTAAACCTAAGAAATGTCACAAACATTCAGAGCTGATGATACCGCTCATTCACATCATAGCTCAACATGATCTATTACATTAACACAATGCCAATCATGATGAAAAACACTCAGCCACTTTATAAATGTGATGTCTCTCGGTCAGGTTTGATTTATAGTTGGCTATAGATTCAACATTTCCAAAGACTGGAAGTGAATTAGCTATTGATCCCTCACTGGGCTGGGTCACATATGCAAGCTGTGATTTGTGAAGTGTGACGTTTTAGCTGGTTAAAGAAATGGAATTACTGTATCCTATTAAGGTTAATAAGGGAATGATGTAGATGAGTTTGCTCAGATTTCGACCGACATGTGCTCTTGCTGGCTTTCATGATATGAAAGGCATTTTGTTCTTCCTGTTTTTATGTGCCTCATACTTGGACGCCTCACTAAAGGAGAATTTAAACTGGCTGCTGTCCAAACTAAACAGACTGGAGACACGGCACTACTACCTGACAGCCAAGGTACCACCTGTTTGTCACGGCCATCACACATACTCCCACCCCTTTCATCCTCTCATTCTCTCCCCGAGCTTTTGGCGTGCGTTCTGGATTGGCATCTTGGAGCATCTGTGCCTGCCTGAGGCACTGGACTGTGGTAGATGTGGGTCAGAGCTGTAAATCCTATGTGGTCTTGTACCAAACAGCCATTGTAACTTCAGGAGACGCAGCAAAGCAAGAAGCTAAGCGTTGCTGATGGATCGCAGGAGCAGCATGCAAAATAATAAAGTCAATAATGAAGGTCATAAGTCAACTTAATGGTTTGTCTCGTGCTTGGCCCTCCCTTTCATAAATGAAATCCACAGCGGACGCATCCAAGTGAGGAAATACCAGTTCATTACCGCCACCTCCTGGTCATTTTTAGACTTTACTGATATCATAATACACACATACGTGTTTCAGAGTCGCACTTTTACCCCATGAAAAACATAAGACCAAGTGGCTTCCTCAATCGCCAAAACTTGTAATCCAGAAGCACTGGATCTCTATTTGAGCTTTTATGGGTGCACTTGGCATAATAAAATGTGAGGGCTGTGAGAACAGAGAGCGTGGAGAGCCTGCAGTTGAAACAGTATCTCACCCACTCACGCTGAGGAGCTTTGAGGGCCGAGGGCTGTTAAATGAGGAGGGAGATAATGAGAGAGAGGCAGCAGCATGGTAATCAGCAGGCCTCAATTTCCTCACTGATGCTCCAGATTAGCCCAGCCTCACAGGCTCCCTTAGGCATGTTTCATCTTCTCTCTCCCCTCAAAGAACTCTTTGGATGAAAGGCAGAACTTCTCCATCCAGTCTGCTGATGAACCCCATGCTGAGGCCACTGCGCAACACGCTGCTGATAATCAAGAGGGTTTTTTTTTCTCTTCTCAATTCATTATCTTTTCCATTGCTCTCTGGTCCATTAGCCACACTTTATGCTCTAAAATAATTGTTTATGTAGCGTGTTCCCTGTGTTTTATGTCTTCAAATACACACCATTGATTTTAACTTCTAGTTTCCACAGTCTTACTATAAAAGCAGATGAAAACCAGGTTTTATTACTGTTTGTGTCCTTGAAGGATCTGTGTTGAATATGATCAACGACAAGTTGGCAGGCATCTTCAATCAAAATACTGGCAATTAACAATAAACATATTATATTATACTGTTTAAAGCTATGAGGTTGGTAAAAAAAAAAGTAATGCTTTTGAAAGAAGTCCCTTGTGCTTGCCAAGGTTGCATTTATCTGATCAAAAAACTACATTAAAAACAGAAATATTGAGTAATATTGTTTAATTACTTGTCTATTTTAATATATATTCAAACATATTTTATTCCTGTGATGTCAAAGCTGAATTTTCAGCATCATTGCTCCAGGCTTAGTGTCACTTGAACCTTCAGAAATCATTACAATATGATGATTTGCTGAGTTCTTATTATCGTCAATGTTGAAAACAGTTGTGCTGCTTAATATTTTGTGGAAACCGTGATATATTTTCAGGATACTTTGATGAATAGAAAGTTAAAAGAACAACATTTACTTGAAATAGAAATCTTTTGTATCATTATGAAAGTCTTTATTGTGACTTTTTTTTAACAATTTAATGTAGCCTATTAGTATTAGTAAAGTATTAATTTCTTCTTAAAAAACTGACTTCAAACTTTTCATAATAATTAACATATTTTAATAAAGCTGTGACATTATACTTGAAGTTTGTTGATGGAAAAGTGCTTAAGCTTTTTATCTTCCTCCAGCCTGTTTTCAACGTCACAATATCAGTATACTGTCTATAGCTTGGATCCCCCTTGTGGCCTTTTGTGTAATAACTATTACTAGCTAGAAAAAAATGAAACGCCATTCTCAAGTGCAGAAATCTACTGGTTGTTGATAATCACTTTTAGTTTGGTTTTAAACAATTTGTCTAATTTAGAGGCATTATGAAGCAGCAAACTGATCTATGTGCCCTGAGAGGTGGATGTGAGGCATGCAAAGCAGCCATTATTTTCATTTCATCCTATTTTGAATGTGGCCAGGGATGTGTGACATCATTTTGACCACAGTAAACAGCAGTAATTCGTCTCTGCCATAAAGCTATTGTTGAGCAATAATTTTAAACACAACTCTCAGGATCCCTGAACTGTTACATATTAACAATATTTAAGAAATATAAATTATGTAAATGGATTACTTGTACCAGGAAATCTGTACCATATTAGCCCTGGACCATACTAGTAAACATTAACTGAGCTTTTGTTTGCTAAAAAGGGATTGAACTGGAAGCAAATTCATTTTATAACTATCATGATAAGATACATAAATTGACTATGAATGATTAACACACATTTATGAATACTGATTTGCTCTTTGTTTGTTCAGTCTGCGTGTGTCTCTGCTCACAGGTGGTGATATTCAGTGCCAGAGGAGGCTGCCCTGGATACATGCTGAAAAGAACAGGCAAAATAATCTCTGCATGCTTGCCTGCAAAGCACTATGGGACACTTCATGTTTCTTGTCCCTCTGTCTATTAATGTAACCTGAAGTGTGGAGAGCTCTGTCTGGTATGCCTTAGATGGCTGTGATGGTGCAACCACGACAAATCAGAAAATACTGAACAGGAGAATAAAGTCCTTTAGATGGTTTTATGTGGGAGTCGGGAGTGTGATTGAGAGAAATCATTTTTCATAGCCAGAAAACCTCGTGTGGGCTGTGCCAAGAATGACCGTCTGGGATTGTCTACCTTTGTACTTTCTCCTTTCAACACCAATCAAATAAACGTTTGTAAACGAGAGCTTAGTATGGCTCAGAAATACACAGCACAAAAACACCCCCTTCTTTTGTTTCGTATCAAAGCACTGCTGCTGGTGACAGGTTCATCGCTCCTGCCAAAGATTTGAAGTTCAGTTCTCTGATGTGTTTTTTTTTTTTAAACCATGAGTAGGCTGTTTTTTTAGTTGTCTATTGTAGTCTAGTGGCTTAAACTACTGTAAATGAACAGAGTTGCAATACAAGCAGAGCTATTGACTCCTTGCCATTCACACTGCACTGTTAACTATGACAGAAATTTAAGGGGCTCAGGTAAAGACCCTATTCTCTGTGTTGCACATGATACATAATTGAATTAATTCAGTATAATTGGATACAGTAACTATATCATGCATACATTTGTATCTGTAAATATATTTACCATTAATAAGAAAAAACAGTATGTTAACACAAATTCCGTAACACCAATACATGTAATTAAATTCATTTTATATCAGTCCGTTTCTTTGTTTGAGGTTGACCTTAAATTCAACGCAACCCATGAGACATATTTATCGTCATAACAAAATCCTTCAATGGGTTCTCTCTAATCTTGCACTATCCTGCAAGTGTTGACTCAGTAGTTTCCATTCATCCCACAGCATCACACTACAGAGGGTGTATGTCACCTGCACCCAAAGCACACCCTATTCAGCAAAGTGTTGTGCTTTTAAATTATTTGCCTGATAAAAGACAATAAATAAGGAATTGTAGGCCTAATTGTTCTGTGTATGAAAATGTACTTGGTTACAGTTTTGTTTGAGTGATATAATTAGATTGAACTTGAAATACCTGGATGATGCACTCAGTTCCCTTACAAAAATTATATTAAAAGTGTAGTAACCAGGTTTTTTGGCATATTGATTAGCCTACTATTTGTATAACCAAAGTTTTACTACTAGTACCATGGTTAAACTATAATTAGTGTAGCAAAACCATGATTAATTTGTGGTTACCATGGTTTAACTACAGTAACCATGTTTTTCTTTTTTGGTTTAATTTGTAGTGAAACCATGGTTACTTTTCATAAGAGTTAATCGAAAGAACAATAGCCTAGTAGACTATGGGAGACAACAGAGGTTTTCAAACAAGGGATAGATGTGAAGGGGGCTTTTTTGCATATATTTGATACAGGTATAATATTTTAGCGTTGTAACTGTGTTTACAATACAAGGTTCTAGAAAATCACAAAAGTAATAAAGCTTGAAAGTTAATCATCTCCGCGCGCTCACTATGGCGCTCCCTAGACAGCTTTCACCTGAGGAGGTTACTATAGCAACACGCCGCTGAAGCGCTTTTCCTATCATTCGGTAAAACAAGATAGCCTATTGTAATTATCTATAGTTTTAAATATCACAAACATCTAAATTGACCGTTGTGCGAAATGTGCGAGGGGTACAAGACGAACCCATAAAAACAGACCGACGTAAAAGCCAGAGAATAATTGGCACACTGCTCGTAAATAGGCAGTCCATGCCACGATGTCGCTCCTCGGGGCGCTTTAATAGAGTTGGGACACCCAGCCCTTCCCTTAAGATCTGTGCAGCGGCGACGGCACTCATCCTGCACACCGCGGTAAAATGAGCAAAAGATGCGACTCGTACACCTAGTGCGAGCGATAGCTGAGCGTTTGGATGCGGAGATCTCCGTCGCGCTGCGATGCGGTAACCGGTGCATGCGGCGCCTGCTCTTCGTGTGATATGAGCTGATGGAGCTGGGTTTGAGAGGACCGGTGGAACAGACACAGGGATTATTATTCTAGCCAGAGGGGCAAAGGTTTAATACTTCCTGGATTAACTCTGCCGTAATCGGCACAGGCTACAGTGAACGAGGCTATATATCAAGATTTAGCAGTTTTTATTTACCTCAATCCATAAATCCTCAAAGTGGTCTTTGCTGAAGAAGTAGGCTACCTGTATTTTGGGAGGTAGGATGCAGTTATTCTACCTAATACAGCTCTGCCTGCTCTGACTCTCGAGGACAAATCTGCCCCGTATTCACCGAGAACTGTTTCATATGGGCGAAGCGAGGAGTCGGTTCCCTTCGTGTTGGACATGGGCTCGCTGTCAAGATAACGGGGTGTCCGATCCAGAGCAGGAGAAACGATGGGCCGAGCTGTTCGATCAACTGGATCTAAATAAAGATGGCAGGGTCGATGTGAATGAGCTGCGCACCGGATTGACCGCCTGGGGGATCGTTCGCAGTGAGGTGGACGAGGTGGGTCGCTTACTTTGGGAAGTTAATAGTTGTTCACCATAAACATGTTCATTTCTGGGAGATGAGCTTTAAAGTGCGGTGAATTGCAGCCATATGAAACCCTAACATAGGCTATCGGGTCTCATTTTTGGTAAGTAAGACCACCCCTTACGAAAATTAACCATGGTTTTACTACAAATAAAAACAAAAAAACATGGTTATTATAGTTAAATCATGGTAACCACAAATTAACCATGGTCTTGCTACACTAACCATAGTTTATCCATGGTTTTTGTAGTAAAACTGGTTATACAAATGGTAATAAATGCGCCAAAAAAACATGGTTACTACACTTTTACTATAATAAAACCATGGTTAATTTTCACATCATGAACTTATAAACCGTGTGGTTTTTGTCATGCCTACTCTTAGCAAGAGTGAAATTTACCCTGTAGAATACTGTCGTGTCTGCGACCAAGGACAAATGATCCCGTGTAATTTATTTAAGAGTTAGACTTCTCTATCCACGCTGCAATACTGACAAACCTCCAGACTAAAAAGTCAAATTTCGTTGCTTGGGTAGGGAGACTGGAAAGTGTTGTATCGCAGGGTGAGATGTGACGTCAGCGGTCTAACCCAGTGGTTTGCACTGAAAACTGGATATAACTTCTGACATCACAAAATATATCTTCGTATATATCATCAATATATTAAATTAATTAATCACAGTACTGCAATATATTAACAAAAAACAAGCTGCTTGTCATAATTATCCTAAGGGGCCTCACTTCGGAAAATGTGTTGGCCTTCCAGTCAAAAAGTTTGAGAACCACTGGTTTAGCCAATGAGCTAATCATATGAACTCCATCCTTCACTATACATGTTTATACAACAGTTCGTTCTGGTTCTCAAATCTGATAGGTTGAGAACCGTGTGATATTGTACTGGTATCGCTACAGGAACGCCCTTTCACAATGTTGTATCACTCTCCTTGTTCTAGCCGGGTCTATGTTACATGTGTAATTATTTTACATCTGCTTTTATAACTTACTTTGTGAGCATTTTAAAATTAAGTTAAATTAACATCTATCAGCACGTTCTTTTGTTAATGTGATAAAATAATGAGGTCACACAATTTATTTTAAGGTCCAATTCTCGCTATTATCAAACCATTAAAGGGGTCATATGATGCAATTTCAATTTTTCCTTTCTCTTTGGAGTGTTACAAGCTCTTGGTGCATAAAGAAGATCTGTAAAGTTGCAAAGACTAAAGTCTCAAATCCAAAGAGATATTCTTTATAAAAGTTAAGACTTGTCCACGCCCTCCTAAAATGGCTCGTTCTAACACGCCCCCACATGTCTACGTCACTGTGTGGGAAGATTTGCATAACGCCGCCCAAATGTTCACGCAAAGAAAGAAGGCGTAACTTTTATTCTCGCTGTAGTATTGTTGTTGCCACTGCCGCCATGTCGTGAAGGCGCTGGGTCATGCAGAATATGTGCTTTAAATGCTAATAAACAGCCAATATGTCAATAATAGGCATGCAAATAAACAACTAGTTAATAGTGAGAATTGGTCTCTATACTAACGTGTTACCAATAATGTTTTTATACATGTTCAAGTTCAAGTATTATGCTATAGCTGCCCAGATGCAGAGAGTTGCAGTTGTAACACTTGTAGTTCTACTGGACTGCATAGAACACTAAAATAAAACATGCACACTGTCTGTTATGTTTTTAGATATTATTAGCATATATAACAACAATTATTTGTGGTGGCAAATTTGATCCACATAGTAAATTTGATTACTGAAATCCCCTACTATTTTATAAAGTGATGTCACAGGTGCTGCAATCATAAACTGCAGAAATAAATCTGCACCACTGGTTTAAACTGATTGAGTGGAGGACTGTAAGTGCTACTGAGGAACTGCAAGTGTACTTGATCTGCAATTTTTTGTATAGTCTGTATAGTTGTATTGGTTCCACTGAAACCATCTTTACAAATCGGCAGTAAGGCCTCATACAGTATGATGATTGAGACCATATCTTATTCTATGCATTATTCTATAATGCAATTTAACAGACATTTTTCTTTAACTTGCAGCATGTTAGCACACGAAACACATCTTTAGTCATGTTGTAAACAAACATACTCCTTCCTGCTGAAGCGGCTTACAAGACAGTGCATATGTTGTGTTGTGACGATTACTTCAGCAGGTAGCTAAGGATGAAACCATGAAAGTGCCATTATGAACGTAACTTGGAGACTCCAAGTTTCCTTGGGGAGAGTGACACTATGTGCCATGGGTATACCTGTGCTGTTGGGTTGTGTGACTGTTTGTCATGTGCTGTGATGCAAGAGGAGAGATTAGCTCTAGTTCACAATGTGTTTGCGATTGGAGTCGCCATACTGCTGGCAGGGCTTTGCACACAAACAGAAACCTTGCATCTGTAAGCTTAGAGCAATGCCTCCTCTCTCTCCTTTTTGTTTTCTGTTAGTTTCTCTTTGTTCCACATTCTACATAGACATGGCTACAGTTAAATAAAGTGCACGTATAACTCCTCCAACCCTCACATTCGTGCCCTTAAACGTGCACTCTTCACTTCCTCCACCCCTTAGATTGTACGTGTGAGTGACACCAATCATGACGGCCAGCTGGACTTTAAGGAGTTCACACAGTATCTGCGCACACACGAGAAAGAGCTCAGACTCATGTTCCGCAGCCTGGACCGCAACAACGATGGTCTGGATGATCTTTTCACAAATTATAATCTTACCACTGTAACTGCAACCTCACAATAGTTCCAGGAAAATGCATATTTCCACTTTGCATGATTGCTTTTAAAGTGTTTGTTAGAATTATCAGAACCTTTGTGGTTCTCTGTCTTGTAGTATATGCCATACTATCATTCAGTCTGGGGTCAGGAAGTTTTCTTTTGTTAGAGAAATTAATATTTTCATTTAGCATGGATGCGTTGAAGTGATCAAAAAGGGCAGTAGAGACATTTATAATTTTGTAATGTTACAAAAGACTTCTATTTGAAAATAAATGCTGTTCTTTTGAACTTTTTATTCATCATTGAAGCCCAAAAAAATGTATAATGGTTTCCACAAAGATATTAAGCAGCACAACTGTTTTTAACATTGATAGTAATAAGAAATGTCTCTTTATCAGCAAATCAGCATATTAGAAAGATTTCTAGAGGATAATGTGACATGAATGAGGACTGGAGAAATGATGCTGAAAATTCAGCTTTGCATCACAGGAATAAATGACATTCAAAATATATTAAAGTAGAAAACAGTTGTTTTAAATAGTAATAATATTTTACAATGTTTACATTCAATAAATGCAACCATGGTGAGCATAAGAGACGTCTGTCAAAAACATTAAAAAAACTTAGTGACCCTAAACTTTTGAACAATAGTGTATCCTTTGCTGCCCATGTACGGAATAAGCATTGGAGTATTTTATGATTTTAGGTCACATAGATGTTGGAGAAATTCAGCTCTCCTTGCGCAGCCTTGGAGTGAATGTATCCACAGAGCAAGCCTCCAGAATCCTGCAGAGGTTAGAGCACTTCAGCTTTTCACAAAACACTGTGTTTTTTCATTTTTTTAGTGCTTAATCAATGTCATGTAGCCTACACGCGTACCTCCCACTCTGGCTGTGCTTTCAAAGGAGTTTGAGATGTTGCTGTGAAGCACCCATATGTTGAGTCACACATAGTTTCAATGGGCATAGAAAACAAACACTTGTTTTAACTATATATTTTATATTCCCTTTGTGTGTCAGCATAGACAGAGATGGCACTATGACCATTGACTGGAACGAGTGGCGGGACCACTTCCTGTTTAACCCCTTGCACAACATGGAGGACATCGCCCACTACTGGAAACACTCTCTGGTCTACTTCCAGCACTTTTCAGAAATTAGATTGTAGGCCTGATATTCATAGAAATTTAGGAATGTAAACTTTACCTGTCTTTTGAGTCTATAATGTATGTGTTTCAGATGTTGGACATTGGAGAGCAACTGACTGTGCCGGATGAGTTCTCAGAGAAAGAGCGGCGTTCAGGTGTGGTGTGGAGACAGCTAGTGGCCGGGGCAATGGCAGGAGCCGTATCGCGAACGGGAACTGCTCCTCTCGACCGTCTTAAAGTTTTCCTTCAGGTTCGGTCAACTCTTAAAAGTATTTGATTGAAGCTTTATTGTTTCTATCAGTTATTGTTGTATCAAATAAACTCAACAGAAATAAATAAATCTTACATTTGCAGTTCTGTTGCGAAAAGTACAATACTCAAAGTGGATTTTCAACAGGTCCATGGCTCCAGTGGTGTGAGTTTGTTTGGTGGCTTGCGGGGAATGGTGCAGGAAGGAGGATTGAGGTCCCTTTGGAGAGGCAACGGCATCAATGTCCTCAAAATTGCGCCGGAGTCAGCTATCAAATTCATGGCATATGAGCAGGTAAACAAAGCAGAATCCAGTAGCCACTCTGTTTTTAACTAGGCCTGAGTGGCAGACTGTCTAATGCAAGTTAACTATAATAAATGTCTTGTGTAGATCAAATGGCTGATCAGAGGCAGTAAGGAGGGTGGCTCTCTAAGAGTTCAGGAACGCTTCATTGCTGGATCACTGGCAGGAGCTACAGCTCAGACTATCATCTACCCCATGGAGGTGAGAGAGGAGGAGGAAGTGAGAGACATCAACAGACTTTCACTTTTCAGCTCTATAAGTAATGTAACCACAGACCTTATTCCACCCATACTGTAAATCGAAAACTGGCTTTCTAAAAGCCCATTAGAAATTCCTGAGGGAATCCATGGCAAATTAGCATTCTGGGTTGGCCTACACATTGACGTCATGACTAAATAGCTCTATAAAGATAAGATCTAAAGAATTCAGTTGCCTTAGTTCTGTACTTATCGTCTTTTTTTATCATAAGCACTTCTACAGATATTGTATAAAGTAGATGGATATAAACTGAAAGATCTGTGCAAGAGTTAGAAAATGGACATGGAAAATGTCTGAATAAGCTGTCAAGCTGATGTCTATAAATTATCATTTTAATTACAATTATAGATTGACATTAGTACAGTAAACTAGATAAAGGTTTCTATTTTAAATAAATACAGTTCTTTTGCAGTTTCTGTTCATCAAAGAATAAAAAATAAAAAAAAATAGATCATGGTGTCGACAAAAATATTAAACAAGTTTTTAACATTGATAATAAGAAATATTTCTGAAGGATCATGTGACACTGAAAACTGGAGTAATAACTGCTGAAACTTCAGCTTTGTATCACATGAATAAATGACATTTTTAAAACATAGAAAACAGTTATTTTAAATTGTAATATTTTTCACAATATTCATGTTTTTACTGTATTTTTGATCTAATAAATGCAGCCTTGGTGAGCACAAGAGACTTCATTAAAACATTAAAAATAAATAAATGAAAATCAAACGGAATCCAAACTTACAGAATGGTAGTGTAGATATAATATAGTATAACAGATATGTCCAAAAATATTCAACTTGTGTTTTGCATTTTTATGGGTAAAAAATAGGTTGAGTATGACACTTACAATGGCAAGGTAATAAATAATAAAATAAACACTTTTTTTAAAAAGTATAACTATGTAGTAATATTGATGTCTAGAAAGATGATTTGGATTATCAAATTAAATCTTGTATTGGACCTGGAACATTCCTTTAGTGATCTTGCTCATATAATGTCTGGCTGTAAAAGTATCTGTTATCTCAAGTAATGCTCATAGCTGCTAACGTAAAGTAGAAATACCAGAGAGTCATGTAACGGGAAGTTGTTAAACAAAAGTTGTTCCTAATTGCTGTTTGCCTGTTAACACATGTTGTTCTAAATGCACAAAAAAAGAGTCAAAAATGAACTGGGCCTGGTTGACACATACATGACAAATTGTCTTTCTATTCTGGTAGGTTTAAATGCAGAAAAGAAGCTTATTTTCTGGCTTCTAATATGTATTTAATGAGGCAGATCAGCATCACATTTTGGAAGCTAAGTCCTCCATTTATTTATGCTGGAAGGAGCTGCTGCAGCTTGAAGTTACCAGTGACCAGTACATTGCTCTATACTCTTAATTTTTAAAAATCTGTATATTGTTACTCTATTCCTCCTTGCTTCCCAGGTGTTGAAGACGCGTCTGACCCTGCGGAAGACAGGACAATATTCTGGCATGGCAGACTGTGCCAAACAGATACTGCGTAAAGAAGGAGTGCGCACGTTCTACAAAGGCTATGTGCCCAACACACTTGGCATCATCCCGTATGCTGGCATCGATCTGGCTGTGTATGAGGTAGGCTGTGTGTGTATTTTAACACATTTAAATGTTTGTGAATCCCTGCTGTCACTGTCAAGCTCTAGGAATTCATCGTTCTCAGTTGCTATGGTCGGTTAAATGATATGTTATGTATTTACATTGTTGTGTTCTATGGTCTCCTCTTACAACTCACAGATCTTTTCAGGTGGTGAAGCAATCATTTTATTTGGCCAAGGATACATTGAATTGATTACGTGACATGTGGCCAAGTATGGTTATCCATACTAGGAATAAGAGCGCTGTACATTCACTCCCCCCCCCACCTACAATCCCTGCCGGTACGAGACTCGAACCCGCAACCTTTGGGTTACGAGTCAGACTCTCTAACCATTAGGCCACGACTTCCCCTAAATGCAAATACAGTTTACAATACTGAAAGCAAATACAGTTATAATGTTACAAAAGATTTATTTTTATATAAATGCTGTTTTTGAGCACTCTATTCATTAAAGAATCCTGAAAAAAGTGCCATGGCTTCCACAAAAATATTAAGCAGCACAAGGCAGCAAATTAGAATGAATTTTTGAAGGATCATGTGACACTGAATTCAATGAAATTAAATAAATTGAAGTATACTAAAGTAATATACTAAATATACTAAAGTACATTACTGTAAAATATACAAAAAAGGAAAAAGTAATAATATAATATTGTAATACAGGTGCATCTCAATAAATTAGAATGTCGTGGAAAAGTTCATTTATTTCAGTAATTCAACTCAAATTGTGAAACTCGTGTATTAAATAAATTCAGTGCACACAGACTGAAGTAGTTTAAGTCTTTGGTTCTTTTAATTGTGATGATTTTGGCTCACATTTAACAAAAACCCACCAATTCACTATCTCAACAAATCAGAATACTTCATAAGACCAATAAAAAAAAAAAAATTTTTGTGAATTGTTGGCTTTCTGGAAAGTATGTTCATTTACTGTACATGTACTCAATACTTGGTAGGGGCTCCTTTTGCTTTAATTACTGCCTCAATTCGGCATGGCATGGAGGTGATCAGTTTGTGGCACTGCTGAGGTGGTATGGAAGCCCAGGTT
Source organism: Sinocyclocheilus anshuiensis (assembly GCF_001515605.1). NCBI lineage: Eukaryota > Metazoa > Chordata > Actinopteri > Cypriniformes > Cyprinidae > Sinocyclocheilus > Sinocyclocheilus anshuiensis. Next base: position 102,218 of record NW_015536545.1, read on the forward strand.
TCCTTGACAGTGGCCTTCAGCTCATCTGCATTTCTTGGTCTCTTGTTTCTCATTTTCCTCTTGACAATACACCATAGATTCTCTATGGGGTTCAGGTCTGATGAGTTTGCTGGCCAGTCAAGCACACCAACACCATGATCATTTAACCAACTTTTGGTGCTTTTGGAAGTGTGGGCAGGTGCCAAATCCTGCTGGAAAATGAAATCAGCATCTTCAAAAAGCTGGTCAGCAGAAGGAAGCATGAAGTGCTCCAAAATCTCTTGGTAAACGGGTGCAGTGACGTCGGTTTTCAAAAAACACAATGGACCAACCCCAGCAGATGACATTGCACCCCAAATCATCACAAACTGTGGAAACTTAACACTGGACTTCAAGCAACGTGGGCTATGAGCTTCTCCACCCTAGTTTCCAACTGAAATACAAAACTTGCTCTCATCTGAAAAGAAGACTTTGGACCACTGGGCAACAGTCCAGTTCTTCTGCTCCTTAGCCCAGGTAAGACGCCTCTGACGTTGTCTGTGGTTCAGGAGTGGCTTAAAAAGAGGAATACGACAACTGTAGCCAAATGCCTTGACACGTCTGTGTGTGGTGGCTCTTGATACCTTGACCCCAGCCTCAGTCCATTCCTTGTAAAGTTCACTCAAATTCTTGAATCGATTTTGTCACTTTTTCCTTCCACTCAACTTTCTGTCAACATGCTTGGATACAGCACTCTGTGAACAGCCAGCTTCTTTGGCAATGAAAGTTTGTGGCTTACCCTCCTTGTGAAGGGCGACATTCTAATTTATTGAGATGCACCTGTAATAGTTCACAATATTGTTTATTTTTTGATACATATTATATATTATATGTATATTTAATACAGCCTTGGTGAGCATAAGAGACTTCTTTTGAAAACACTGAAAAATATTACTGACCCCTTTTGAAAGATGGTATATTGTACACAGCATGGCTTCTGTCAAACTGAATATATATTTGTGTAGATCTTCACTTCAAATGCCAGAATATATTACAAAAAAAACACATTTCCAATTTTAAAATACAATTTGAGTAAATACAAAATGCATTTTAAAAGGAAAGATATATATATATCTTGGACCCTGGACCACAAAACCAGTCTTAAGTGTCAATTTTTTTTTAATTGAGATGTATACATCATCTGAAAGCTGAATAAATAAGATTTCCATTGATGTATGGTTTGTTAGGATAGGACAATATTTGGCCGAGATACAACTATTTGAACATCTGGAATCTGAGGGTGCAAAAAAAAAAAAAACATATTGAGAAAATCACCTTTAATATCTTATATAGATATATATGTGTGTTTTGGACAATATACATATTTTAGATTGAAAATATTTTCTTAAAAATTGCCAAAAATATGAGGAAATATAATAACTAAAATGTATCAAAAATAAATATGATGTAACATCTATATTAACAATATATTTTTTGTATATTTTGAAAAAGATTTAAAAATCTATCTAAAATCTATCTATATTGCTCTTTTCTGTCTGTTATTTCAACAGACTCTAAAGAACGCTTGGCTACAGAGGTACTGCATGGGCTCGGCTGATCCTGGCGTCCTGGTGCTTCTTGGATGTGGCACTGTGTCCAGCACATGTGGGCAGCTGGCTAGTTACCCGCTGGCTTTAATCCGCACACGCATGCAGGCTCAGGGTGAGCGAGACGAAACAGATTCACAGAATTCTTATTACATATCATTCTGCTTATTTTGTGATTCTTTAAGAAGCACAATATGTTCACAACAATGAAAACACACACACACGTACAAAATGAAATTCTAACCTCACTCCTCCTTCCTTTCTTCCTAAAAGCCTCAGCAGATGGCGCACCTCAGCTGTCAATGGTTGGCCAGTTCAAGCACATTGTGTCCCATGAAGGCGTTTCTGGACTTTACCGTGGCATTGCCCCCAATTTCCTCAAAGTCATTCCTGCAGTTAGCATCTCTTATGTGGTTTATGAGCATATGAAGAAAGCGCTGGGAGTGGGATCTTAAACTAAGACAGAATCAGAGTGAAAAAGAAAGAGAGAACCTGTATGAAAAAGAGGACGATGAAACTTCTGAACCTCGTAAAAAGAGCCTTAGGGAGGCACAGAGGACCCCTAGATAACAGAATAAAGAAGACATAGACAATGAATGACCTAAAAACCTCTACATTGTACGCAAATCACATTCCCATGGCAATTTATACTTTTATAGGATGGAAGGATAATGTTGGGCTGAGGTTGTGTTCAGAGTGTTTCTCTGTGACTGGCAGCTTGGAGATCTCAGGTTTACTGAATTACATCTATTTACCTGCAGTTTCACATAAACAACTTATCTGCAAAGGTGTTTTCATTTTACAAGGAATGTAATGTTATGTCCGTGGTGATAAATGTGGGGTAATTGTGTAAAGAAAGATACCTAAAGATAGGGAGTGATGGTGACATGTTGGGCCTATTGCAGTATTTGTAGGAGGACTAACAAAGTTTTTTTTTTTTTAAATGACAACCAAAGTTTCCCTCCTAAAACTGACCAACATGTTGAAGAAGGTGTTTTAATGTACGCGTGGGTTTCATACCATTTCCGAATGATTAAAAGCATGCATGTTTCAGCAGGGATTTACACTGTTGTACAGCTCATATATTTTTGTAAAGGTCCGTGAGAGGTAAGCATGCTATTTGCTACACTTTAATGATCAAAGGATATGCACTCTTCAAATGATTGTTGAATTTATATCTTAAACTGACCTGTGATGTTCTTTTATGACATCTCTGCTGCTTTGCTACCTTTTTACAGTTTTAGCCTTTTCAAATATTTCAGTCTTCATTGTTAAAGTGGATTTAGTGTTAAAATGAAGTAAATGGTATAAATAACTGCCTTGAACAACTTGCAAATGGAGCAACAACAAGGGTATTAGATCAAAAGGGGAGTTTATTATTTGTGTTTATTAAGGAATGTGCTGTGGTGAATGCTAAAAAATGTGTCTGAAAGTAATTTATAAATCTATACACAAAGGGCTTTTGAGCCACAGGTAGTGCATGCTGTCAGTGATTTAAGTGGTTTCACAATTTGCATGTTTTATGTGTTTCGAAAGCTCTAATCCATATAAGAAATATGCAAAGCACGGTTATATTTAAAGCTGACAAGAAATGTGTGTTTAACATAAATCATGACTGCTGTTACCCAACTCTGTTTATCAGAAACACATTATACATTATTATTTTTTTTTTCAAATAATTGAACTGGGTAGTTGCATCTAATGCAGATTTAGTTGAGTCTGAATATAAAAATGCCTGCCTTTCATTTTGAATATGAAATATGATTTTAGGTATAAATACTGTTTGAATGTAGTTATTTGAGATATGTATTTATAGCTTATCTTAGAAAAATAATTACCTCTGAAGATTGTATTTTGGAACTGAATTTACTTTTTGTTTTGTTTTTTGCTTGAATGCATTGCATTGAGAGTAGTGTGCCTTGACATGCTGTATTCACTTTATAAGATGTGCATGCTGTTTTTATTGAGCCAGTCTGGAAATGATTCCCTGCTTGCTTTTTTTGATCTAATAAATGCAGCCTTGGTTAGCACAAGAGACTTCATTAAAACATTACAAATAAATAAATGAAAATCAAACGAAATCAAACTTATACAATGATAAAAAAAATTAATTCTGTGACGCTTGGGTTGCCAAAAAAAAAAATTCTTACTTCCATTTATCTTGCTGTTTTTCTCAAATCAGGCTTGTTTTTAATAAAACATTAAACATGCTGAGCTTTAAAGTTAAATGTAGGTCAAACAAAATAAAATAATAAAATTTTACTCATATTTGACTTTATCTAAAACAATATTTGTTTTCAGATGATGTCATCACAGTCAAAAGGCTATTAAAGCAGATAGCACTGATTAAATAATGCCATAAAACAATGGTGAGGTCAACTCAGAACTATATATTTAAGTTTTATATCCTTCCTATTTTGATAAAGGGTGACTAAGTGATGACGAAGGAAAGTGAAATAAGGATTAATGTGCAGTTATGCAGAATTATAAATGAATGAATGACTGAATTAAGTAAATAATTTTTTTTAAATAGTTTTTTATTTTATTTTATTTTCCCCCCCCCCCCCCCCCTTAACTGGCGCTGCGTGTTCAGCTCTTCCTTATTTTTATTTTTTTTTACTATTGCTATCATTTAAACACCAACCAGATTCCAAGTTGTGCACCTCCTGTCCAGTTGGTGGCGGTATTCCTTGTGATGCGGTGTCAGTGCGTGGAAAAAGCCGTCGTCATGTCCTATTTAGCGTTACTCCATTTTAGTTTTGCTAATGTTTTGGTAGGCGTCAGTCAGTGTGGTGTTCACGGAATAGGCTGGTAAATAAATCATGGGGAGAAAAAAGAAGAAGCAGATGAAGCCCTGGTGTTGGTATCCTTCTTTAAAAGCGATCGTACCGTTGTTTTATATTTTTCGAATTGTTTATTAGTAGGGATTGGCCCACTTCCTGTTTACGAATGGCTAATGTGTTGTTTCTCTGATATCAAGGCCGCGTCTCAACATACTGAGCTGCCTCTCTGTAACGTTACATCATAGAACCATTCGAATGTGCGTTCTGTTTGAACGTTCGCGAAGAGAACACCTGTTACTTTATGAATCAGATTTAAGTGACAATTATTTTATATATGTGGATTAGTTTCACGCTTCCACTAACAAAATATACCGTTGTATTGGTAGCATTTAACAAGCAAATATCCAGTAGTTAAAAATAAAAATAAAGAAATTTCCCAATCAATAACTCACCTCCTTAACAACTTTTTTTTTCTTTGCAGGACCACGATTCCCAATGTCGTTTTTTTAATGCATCATAATTTTAAAAGAAATTGACGTAAAATAATAACTTTTTGTAATTTTGTGAAATTGTAATGAATAAACTTTTTGAGAATTTTATTGAATATACAAATTGCTCTAAAAAATTCTCGTGTAGAAGTTGTGATTGTGAAAAAAAATCCTTATTATTAATCCTTGTTCAGCAAATCATTAAAAACTGGAAGTGTCATGGGGCCTTTGAATATTTTTTTTGCTGGGGTGGGGCAAAGTTTGAGAACTGCTTTACAAGGGTATAATAGTGAAAGAAATGTGTAACAACTAAAGTTTTAAGCATCCTTATGCTGACAATGTTGTTAATTTCTGTGCCTTCTGCTGTTCTTGGTGTTTTGTTATGATTTTGTTCTTGTTTATATGACTTTAACTGCAAACTCAGGTACTGCAACAGGGATTTTGATGATGAAAAGATTCTCATTCAGCATCAAAAGGCCAAGCACTTTAAGTGTCATATATGCCACAAGAAGTTATATACTGGTCCTGGTCTGGCCATCCACTGTATGCAGGTATGTAGTTATTTTATATACTGTGTGTGTGTGTGTGTATATATATATATATATTAGGGCTGTGCAATATTGGAGAAAAATGCGATATGCGATAACTCATTAAATAATGCGATATTTGATATGTGTTAAGATAATGCTTAAAGTGCCACATACTCAGATGAAACAGTTTTACTCAGCTGTTGCTGAGTCAGTTCTGTAAACTTCTATAACTATCTTGTGTCATATATATATGGTTATTTTTATGTATGTATGTATGTATGTACCAAGAGTTCCTGTAAAACCACAACAAATTCCTTGTGTTTGCGCACTTAAGCGGTGTGAATAAAGCTCATTCGGATTCTGATTCTAATAAGAAAGCACCCCTACAACAACTTCTGAAAGTGAACGATAGTGTTTTACTCGAGCATTACATAAAAATGTCATTTTAACATTAGTGTAATCATTTTAACATGAGTTTAGGAACTGAACAATAAAAAGGAAAAATAAAAAACTGCTTAGAATTTACTCTTTGAATTCAATATGCACTGATTCTTATTTAAGCTACAAATGTTATTTAGGTAAGAGCAGTGAGTGATTTTCTCTTTGTCTTTTGTTCATGGCCCCAAATATTGCAAGCCATAGCTATATGCATATTGCGATATGTACATTTGCGATATTTCGATAATTTCGATATATTGCACAGCCCTAGTGATAGGTGTGACATCATTTCCTCCCTCATGCAGATTCAATTTAGCATCTCTCCATGCCAAAACCAGATGAGCTGATACAAGCTCTACACACATGTGCTGCTTCAGTTATTAGTGAGAAATAATGAGGTTATTAGTGAGAAACAATGAGGTTATAAGTGAGAAACAATGAGGTTATAAGTTAGAAACAATGAGGTTATAAGTGAGAAACAATGAGGTTATAAGAGAGAAACAATGAGGCTATAAGAGAGAAACAATGCGGCAAGACGTGCATCCAAATGAGAGAGAGAGAGACCGCGAAGCTAGACGTTTCT
>NW_015536545.1:108664-108823 GCF_001515605.1 Sinocyclocheilus anshuiensis
TGCGCGTTAAATATCGCATGCGATTAATCGTGCAGCCCTAATTGAGATGCACCTGTACATTATTGTTTCTCCTCTATACTCCGCCTTTCTGCAACGCGTCGATTTTTGCAAAGCTCATCGTTCTAAAAAAGCGAGGTGTGCTGTGATTGGCCAGCTATC
>NW_015536545.1:109483-109656 GCF_001515605.1 Sinocyclocheilus anshuiensis
TTTTGGAAGGCCAAACAAAGTAGTTTCGCTTTCACAAAGAAACACGCAGCGACTCCACAACATGGCGGTGGCGGCAACAACAATACTACAGCAAGAATTAAAGTTACTCCTCCTTTCTTTGCGTGAACATTTGGGCGGCGTTATGCAAATCTTCCCACATAGTGACGTAGACA
>NW_015536545.1:109744-119422 GCF_001515605.1 Sinocyclocheilus anshuiensis
ATTTTTTATTTATTTATTTTTTTTTGCTGTATGTTCAAATCTGTTTTTGTTTGATTTAAGGTTCACAAAGAAACCATTGATGGTGTCCCCAATGCAATACCGGGAAGGATTGACATAGAGCTGGAGATTTATGGAATGGAGGGTATTCCAGAGAAAGACATGGAGGAGAGGAGACGTGTGCTTGAACAAAAAACACAGGGTAGAACATTTAAATTCCTATTTACTCATCTGGGCTGCGTTTCCCAAAAGCATCGTAAGCTTAAGTATTTCGTAGACCCATTGAAACCAGTGGAACTACAATCAACTTCGGCTTACGATGCTTTTGGGAAACGCAGCCCTGTTCTTTTTGTAGCCCAAGTAAACCCATAGTAACTATATTCTCCTTTTTTGAAAACAGAAAATCAGAAGAAAAAACAGCAAGATGACTCAGATGAAGATGACTCAGATGAAGAGGCTGGTCCCTCCTTCCAGCAACCAGCAACAACCGTACAGCCTCAGGCAGCCTATGCCCCTATAACCCAGCCAGGAATGGCCCCTGTCCCAGCGCCAGGGATGCCACCTGGAAGCTACTCAGGTGTGCTTTGTAATAGTACAAAACACCCCGTTTAAGATGTTATGCATAGTATATTTATTATGTGTCGCTTAAATGGTTTCTCTCAAAGGAATGCCCCCAATGATGCCTGGTGTCCCCCCGATGATGCCAGGGATGCCTCCTGTCATGCACGGGATGCCTCCAGGGTAGAAGTTAATAGAATCGGAATAGTTGTATTAGTTAATGTTTTGTGATTAATCCATGCTTATTGCATAAAAAATTTCCTCCTTGTTGTTTTTAACTAATAGCATGATGCCAATGAGTAGGATGATGCCACCTACACATGGAATGCCCCCAATGATGCCAGGCATGCCACCAGGTAAAGGAACCTTCCATCTCATTACATATGAGACCAACATTTATTTATTTATCTTTCTTTAATATTTGTTCATAATTATGTCATTGTTTTGCTCAGGAATACCTCCTCCCATGGGTCATCACCCTGGCATACCCCACATGGCTCAGGCCCCTCCTACCATTCGGCCGGCTGTGCCTGCCACAACAGTGCCCACGTCACAGCCGAGTGTCTCCAAGCCACTGTTTCCAAGTGCAGGACAGGTATGATGCTACGTTAAACAACTTGGCATATGAACTTTTTGCCACTAAGAAATTGCTAGTAAATATACAATTTACAATTTACACAAATAACAAAGAAATGGCAAGTAACGCATTGAATTAAATGTTGCATTTTGAAATGGGAAGACTGAAAAAGTATTATCTTGTAAAATGTTATTTTTGTTGGATTTACAACTTCAAAACATCGTTTTTGAAAGGCATCGGAAGTAAATTTAAATGGTTTATATTTCTTATTACATCACATTCAGGGACTGATTACACTCTGGCCATACAGTATTTTTCTTTGCTATGAGATTTTTGTTCACTAAACATCAATTATTTGGTTGGGAAGAGAGAATAGGGAAGTGCAGTGAAGACCTGAAATAATAATAAAAAAAAACAGAGTGTGTAAATGTTTGAATATGAATATGTCTCCTCAAACAGATTCAAAATACCTGAATGCAGAAGTGCCATTATGTGTATGTTTACCAGAGCCCTTTCATAATAAGATCTCTTTTTTTTCATGCGTGTTACTTCTTATGAACATGCACGTTTATTTATGTCTTATGAACTCGTCAGTGGAGGAGAATATTTACTAAATATTTGCTAAAGCTAAGCTCTTCTGACATATTTGTCAGCTTTCCTTTTCGTATGTCATTAAAGCAGAAACAGCGGTTATACTCTAGGCTTGCCGCGATAGACTGTGTTGACGGTGATACCTGTGTTAAGCCGCAACACCGGTTATGTCACTTGCCCACCGCGTCACTGACCCCCACCGTCGTTTTGATTTTTTTATAGTAATAAAAATTATTTAGTTCAGTAAAAGAACAGACACTACAATTATTGACGTTGTATTTTGTTGTTGCATTCAAGCAATTGACTAACTGCCGCTGATTCGAAAGTGAAAGTAAAATGCGCACGGTGCTTTTAAGCTATTTAAAAGCGAAGGAAAGCGAGGAAAAGAGGGAAAATTCAAACAAACTAAAAATGAACAATTGCTTTACTCCGAATTGCTGCTATTTGAAAGTGAAAGTAAAATGCGCACGGTGCTTTTAAGCTATTTAAAAGCGAAGGAAAGCGAGGAAAAGAGGGAACGCCCCCGCGGTGATACCGGTATTACCGGTGTTGTCACACATCGATTAACCGGTGGGAAAATTTCCTCACCGTCACAACCCTATTATACTCACAGTAGCTCTGGTTACATTATAGCATAGCAAGTTTTGTTTTAGTACATAAATGCACATGTAAATGGAAATGTAAGTCAGATTGAAAACGTTAGTGTTCAAATAAAAAGAACATTCAGAATCAGAAATTAGACTGATGATAATTAATGCATGTAAAGGAACCTATTGTCACTTCATGCCACTGACAGTGATGCTTTCATGTTTGCAGATGTGCTCCTAATACAGAGGTTTTAAGTTCAAATTGTCCAAGCCATTGGTTTCCCATAAGTGTATTAATTATTATTTTGTTAAAAACCCTTGAATTTCTGATGCATATATAAAGTGTTGCTTTATTTATATTTTTAAAATGAAATTGATTCTTGTTTATGTTGGACCAATGAAAATGTTGACAGACAAAATAAATAAAAAAAAAGAACTACTTTCCTGACTGGACCAGCAGATAAAAAACTCTGTTAAACCCTATGAAGACCAATGAAACCAGCTTATGAAAACTGAATTGTGGGCTGTATTAATGGATGAACTTTTAACACTTGAGGATCCATTAAAACAAACCGTAGAGCTGGTAGTTTGAGAGCGTCATTTTAAACAAACTGAGGCTCAGTGTTAAGTGTGTTGATGATAGTTTTGGTGAGCAGCAGTCATGTCCAGAATCAAACAGCTGAGGGTCTTTATTGTGTGCTCTCTCTCCATGCTGCAGATGGGGATTCGAGCTCCAAGCACAAGCTCAGGCTCCTCCAGTCTGGACAGTTTGTCAGCATCCTCTAAACCGCTGTCCCAAGTATGCAGTAGCTTGCTCACTCGGTGAAAGAGCTGCTTCATAAAACTATTGATGGCATGTAACAGCAGACAGACCTCAGACTGCCTCTTAGAATAATTGACTTTGCCCTAGAGGACGTCTGTAGTGCTTTGAAAGAGATTGATTTCAATTGAGGCTGAGAAATGACAGACTGCTTAATTATCTTATTTAAACTCAGTCTGTTTCTCTCTCTTCTGGTTTTTAGTTGTGTAAAATCCACCTTCATAATCACGTTGTCACTGTATGTAGGCCCCAAAAAAAGTTTTTGGACACTTGATCATCATCCACCTAAAGCCTTTGTTGGGGATGCACTGATGTTAAAATTATAATTCTGATCAGACTGAATGTTATGGCTGATAGTAATTCCAAGCTGTTTAAAAAAAAAATAAAATTAAAAAAAGCTAATAACTGAAATCAATAGTTTTTAATGCTACATGTGAATTTACATCAGACTATTAGAATGTACTGTATGTAATGTATAGTGTTATGAAATTATTAGTGTTTTTAAATGTTGACTTTAAGTGAGTGTTGGACAGCACTGGTAATAATTAGTATGCACGAATCAATATTTTAATATTGGCCAGTAACTGATTTATACCATATACATCGTGCATCTCAAATGTTTGCCTGAAAAATGTGCTTGTTATTTATAAAGTAAATAACAAAACATCAAATTAAGTGGTATATTGGCCAGAATTAGTTGAATCACTGAATGTGTCTAATTGGTCTCTCTCTGCAGGTCCAGCAGGCTGGTTCTGGTGTAGCGGTGAGCTCCTCTGCACCACCTTCTGCTGCTCCCAAACCAACATTCCCAGCTTACACCCAGTCCTCCGCCACTGCTGCAGCCAACACGAGCAGCACTGTGGCCAAAGCGGGCACCCCAGTCACAAGTAAGCCTGCCACCCTCACCACCACCAGTGCAACCAGTAAGTTGATCCACCCTGATGAAGATATATCACTGGTAAGTGAACTTGTTTCTGTGCTTTGATCTTTAATCTTTGCAGGAATAACTGGTCAGCTTTGGAACGGTGCATGCTTTCATTTGATAATCCACCTGTTTGATTATTCCAGACTGTCTTGTTCCAAACCTGAGACTTTTCTTCTGCGGAACATAAATTTGAATAATGCTTTTTTCCATATATTGAAAGTCAATGCCACTAAAACAACACTAGATCACACTGACGTCACAAAATCCTTTGTTCCACAGAAGAAATAAAGCAAGCAAAAAAGCCCATATTTATGTCTTACCAGCTTGTGCGTTTTGCGTTATGTGTTTGACAGGAGGAGTTGCGAGCACAGCTGCCTTGCTACCAGTGTAAAGTCCCTAGTGCAGGACAGGCTCACGTGACTTCCCCACCAGTTGCACCAATGGGGGGTGTGTTGCCCCCTCTGCAGGGCATTCCTGCACAGCAGCCGGGTGTTAGGCATCCCATGCAAGGTAGGGTGCATTTGAGGGCTTTCAGACTTTTGGAATGCCCCCTGTGTTTCAAAATAAGAGAGGAAAAGTCTTGTTACACTACTGTTTAAAAATTTGAGGGCAGTGAGATTTTGAACACTTTCATTCAGCAAGGATGCAATTAAATTGATCAAAGGTGAGAGAGTAAATACATTGACGTTATTATTTCAAATAAATGCTGTTCGATTGAACTTTCTATTCATCAAAGAATCCTGAAAAAAGACAATTTCCATTAAAACTCTTTTCAACATAAGAAATGTTTCTTGAGCAGCAAATCAGCATATTATAATGATTTCTGAACGGTGTTAATTTCGTTGATGAATTATTTTCATCATAATTAAGCAGCGCTTAAGACTGCTTCAGTGCAGGTTGTAATCAATGAATAGCGCACACTTATGCCTAGCAATTGCTTATGAACTAATGTTGATGAATTATGACAATGTTTACTATACAATGTTTATATGGTAATGTTTTAGATGGTTGTAATGAATGCATATTTTATTTCCCTCATCTGAACTTGAATGAGCAGCCTGCTACTGTACAGTCCACTGTGTAGACATTTCAAAATAAGAGTCATGGTGCATTTCAAGCTTTTTTGCTGGTCATTATTCATATTTTGGGTACATAAATTGTATTTAATTTCATTTCCATTTAATTAATAACTATTGTAGCTTCTGTCTGGGATTCCCCATCACATGATGGACAGACTAAGAACATTATTCAAAATATTATTTAATAAATTTTAACTAGTATCAGGTTTTTATAGTTAAAACTAAAACCATAAAAATATTCTTCATTAATTGAAATAAAATAAATGTTAACTGAAATTATAGCCTAGAACAATTGTTGTTGAAATGTGCAAATAATAAATCTAGCACTCTAGTTTTATGGGAAATAAAATAACAAATTAACAAATATTGTATAATGCTTAACAGACCACTAATTAATATACATATCATATGACACTGAAGACTGGAGTAATGGCTGATGAAAGTTCAGAAATAAATAATATTTTAAAGTATATTTAAGTATATTAACATAGAAAACCATTATTTTAAACAATATTACTGTTTTTTGGTGAAATAAATGCAGCATTGATGAGCATAAGAAACTTCTGGAAGAAACTAAATTAAAAAGATTAAAAATCTTACTGATTTATATATATATATAAATAAATGAATAAAAATAAATAAATGACTGAGCTACACCTGTTTGAAGTCGATAGAGTCAGCAAAGGCAATTTTGAGAAAAACCTAGTTAAAGTTTTCTGAAGATTCCAAAACAAAATCACTTAGCAACCATACCTTAAAATCTCTGGTAATACTAGCAAATTCGGCACACCAAGTCAAAACCCATATCTATAGGAAAAGTACATGGTCAACTTAGACGTTATTGCAACTAGAGGTGTGAATCTCCACTTGCCTCACAATTCGATTCGATTACGATTCAGAGGATAACGATTCGATTATAAAACTATTTTCGATGCATCACAATGTATTTTTTCCTCCAATTCTTTCATTAATAATAATAATTACTATATTAATCATAGTTTATTTTTTTTATAAAAACAAAGATGCAAATAAACAGTTAAATCATTCAAGTAAGGAAAATAATCAAATGTAAAAATTACTACATAATCTTTAGTGTATTCATTACAAATAAAGTAGTTCAATCAAGAGCAATGAGTGATTCCCTCTTTTCTTTTGTTGTTTCATTAACATTAATGAGAGAGACAGCCTATATATTAAGACCTACTGTAATGCGCGGACATAATATAATGTTTCACATCAGATAGCCCTAGACAAGAGCTCAACAAACTCATTTTTGTGAAAACCTCAAAACACACACACACACAAAAAAAAATATCTATCTATCTATAAATATATATATGTATGTGTGTGTGTGTGATATATATATATATATATATATATATATATATATATATATATATAGCTTAACCTGATGTACTAAAATAACCAAAACCGAAATAAAAAAATAATCATGCATTACAATTGAACTAAACCCTTTAGATTTAGTCGACTAAAATTGTATGATATCGACCAAAACTAGACTAAAGCTAAAACAATTCACATGGCTAAAATATGAATAAAACTAAATGGCATTTTCGTCAAAAGACTATGACTAAGACTAAATCAAAATTTGCTGTCACAATTAACACTGTTTCTGAAGGGTCATGTGACACCGAAGACTGGAGTAATGATGCTGAAAATACAGCTTTGCATCACAGGAATAAATTGCATTTTAAAATATACTAAAATAGAAAGCAGATTTTTTAAAATAGTAATAATATTTCACAATATTACTGTTGTTGCTATATTTTTTATCAAATAAACGCAGCTTTGATGAGCAAAAGAGACTCCTTTCTTTCAAAAATAATGAAAGTCTTACCAAGCAACCAACTTTTGAACAGTAGTGTATATTAATGAAGAATAACAGCGTAAGATAAAACCATTAAAAAAAAATAAAAAAATCAGTTTCAAATGCAGCTAATCAATTTCCTCTCATGTAGGGCCATTCGGTGCTCCGCTGCAGGGAATGCCTGGGTACGTCCCAGGAGGAATGCCTCCTTACGGACAAGCCCCACCCATGGTCCCTCCCTACCAGGGAGCCCCTCGGCCCGCCATTGGCATGAGACCTCCTGTAATGTCTCCTGGAGGCCGATATTGAAGCGTCACCACCGGTCTTCATTAGGTTTGGTGATTCAACCATTTTGCCATCTAGTGGCGTGCTTTACAATCCAGATCAGTAACTGTAACCCTTCTTGCAATGAGGAGATGGAGTAATCAAACTGTGTAACGCATGGGACATTTGATTTTACCAAGTCTATTATTTGGACCTACCCTTTGTTGCAGATCATTCAGTCTGGCTTTTTTCTCATGTTTTGTTTAGGTTTTTAGAAGTGAAGTGTAGTAAATATGGTTCGTATTAATTTGAAGCGGCTGGAGTTTCGTACAGCACCTTTAACAAGGCAAGTCACTGTAAATATACTACTACTGTACTAAAAGTGTGAAGCCTTCACAGCACCCATAGGTGCTGTTGGACGTCCCGTCCCCAGCGTTGCTTGGTGAGGGCTTCAGATAGCTGTCACTGTTGGGTTTATTTTTCTATGTCTGCTTGTCTACATTTACAGTGTTCTCTCTGTAGGGCCAATAACATAAGACTCCTGTGAATGCTATCTGTACTGTTCCACTGTTAATTGTAATAAACTATTGAAATCTAACGGCTGTTTTTTTCATTAGCAAGTAAAGGACAACCTCACAAGGTTTGTACTACAAATGCTCAACGTGATGGCTGTTGTTTATTTGTATGTAAGCTGTGCGATTGCAGTGTGCTGAGACGTGTTTGTGGGTGAGAGGGAAACTGAAGCATTTGCATCCACGTTTGATGGTCCTTTCATATTAAAGTTTGGATTTAAAGGGGTCAAATCATGAGGAATCAAGTTTTCCTTGATTTTTTGAGATAAATGAGCTTAGCACCATGTCAACTTGATGTAACTGTTGCAGCGCAAAACATCCTCCTCAGTCCAAAAAGACCATCATCATAACATCTCACAGCTTCTGACGTCAGTGAACAACAGACAAACTAACAATATAAGAGTTTGTGCTGCAACAGAAAGTGACACGGTGATAAATGATCATGGAATAAACAAACTGACTATTTTTGATGGGAGAAAAAATAACGTAGTGGACATGTATAAGACCCCTTTAAATTATGCAAGGACATATGGCTGCTAGACAAAAAGAAAAACAACCATTCAGATAGCAGTTTCCTGAAAATCACAATTTTGAGAGACTGAAATAACCTGAGAATCATTTCTGTCCAGGCTAAGGCTCATTACTTGTGGTTTTCAGGAAGATGCAGGTAAGGTGACTGTAGTTCACTGTGGTTGTTGTCCTAAACTGAGGATTTCTCTTCTCCTTGTAGCAATGCCATGGGACTGGCTGAGGCAGAGTCTCAGTGTTGCCCTGCACAGGCTGAGGCAAGTCTCACATTTTCTCTCTTTCCTCTCTGTATTCAGGGGGCCTCACAGCCATTTGGCTGTTGGATACAAATGTCCCCAAACTTAGAGCAAGTTTGGTGATGGCCCCCGGGTTTATTAATATCAGGGGAGTTCTCTTAACTAACTCATAGTTTTAGCTAACATGTTAAAAATAGATACACATGCTTCAAAAGTTTGAGGTCAGTAAGGTTTGTAATGTTGCAAAGATGCATTGAATTGATCAAAAGTAAACGCAGTTGTTACAAGATTTCTATATCAAGTAAATGCTTTTTTTTTTTTTTTAACCAACACCTGTTCAAGGAATCTTGGGGAAAAAAAAGTTAGTGTTTTCACAAAATTATTTAGCAGCACAACTGTTTTCAATATTCATAATAGTAATTGAGCATCAAATCAGTGTATTAGAATGATTTCTGAAGGATTGTGTGACAATGAAGACTGGAGTAATGATGCTAAAGATTCAGCTTTGCATCACAGGAATAAGTGACATTTTAACGTGTTCACACAGAAAAGTTGCTTTAAATTGTAATAATATTTCACAGTATTGCTGCTATTACTGTATTTTAAAAGAAATACAGTATGATTAAAAAAAATCTTACCAGCCTCAATCTTTTGAACGGAAGTGTTTATTAAAGTAATCTGTTGAGTTGTTTTCAATCACATCTATGGCATGCTGTTGATTACCACAGACTATGATTTTGACTCATCTCTCCGTTTGTAAGAAACAAATGGGAAATGGATATGTAGTAATTGCAATGAAAGCAGTTATGCAAACTAGAAAAAGCACCTTGCTCATAAACATGATGTGCTATAGCATTATACTTTGTGTGCTAACCAACTGATTTTGTGCAGTTACATGGAGCTGAGGTTTTAAACACAAGAATTACATTCATAAAACACAAGAGTTCTTCCACCTTAAACAATCATATTTAAATGTTATTGTTACTTTACTATTTTTACAAACTGAAAGATGAGGTGAAATTATTCAGTGTGCCTCAGATTCTTTCCATGAGCATTGTTGAAAATCCAGAGTATTATATGTGGTAAGATATTTATATATATATATATATATATATA
>NW_015536545.1:119721-163979 GCF_001515605.1 Sinocyclocheilus anshuiensis
GCGCGTGTGTGTATATAGTGTGCTTTTGATACATTATAGAAGTTTCATAATAAGAAATGACGCAGTTGAGCAGTAGCACTGGGGAGTAATGTGTGATTTTGTTTAACAAGCTATTCGACTGGTTTTGGAAAAGGTTGGCATGTTTATTGACACTAATGCTGTATTTGATGGATTTCTGTCCACAGTTTGGCTTTGATATCAATCCATAGAACTGCTTCAAGGTTTAATTTAGCATCTAGCTGACCATATGAATAAGATGGGTTGTGTTTTGTAAAGTACTTTCTTTGAGTAGTTTGTGGTTATGTTTCTTTTATCTATCTGCCCAGTTGCTACTATTCATTCACTCTTGATTTTATAAGTATAATTATTCTGGATTTGTAAATCTGTTTACCTGCTGTTGATGGGTAGAGATAGGAGTCATTGCTTTCCTGTTCGCTGTCAACTAGTTCTTTGCCTGGTCGCCTGGTAAGTTTACGACTTGTATGTGAATCAGTAGTTCTTGTTCTCTTTGAATTGTTTCAGAGTTTGAAATGGCCTATGATCGATTGTTTTTTTTTTTAATTAATTGCATTAGAGTGCAGCACTGAGTTGCCTTTTCTTTTTGTCCTGTTTAAAAATAAAAGCTGAGATAAATCCAAACGACCTTTGTATTTTTTTTTATATTTGGTCATAAATTACACACACACACAGTTGTGTGGAGTCATGCTGCATGCCAGGGCTGGAAATAAATTCAAAGGAAATAATTTGGCACGCAAATTCGGAAACATTTATACTGAACGTTATATATATATATTACTAAGCGCTAAACACAAATACAGACATGTCTGCTGAACTTCCTGTGCATTGGGTGGAGATGAAAAGGGTGATGATGGCAAGTGGAGCACAAGCCACGCTTGTCTTGGATATTTATTAAAAATGTTTAATAAGCGCACCATGAGAGCCTGCTTATTCCTCTGGATTTTATGGGAGCAGACTTTAGGTAAGTCACATTGAACTGGACACTGTAGGAATGTTTTGTGTGTTTATGCTGTATTAGTTAGTATCAGTTCAATTTACTAGGGGAAAAAAAAGCCAGAATCTGAATAATCCACGTCATTGTCTCGGGTATCTCAATTAAATTTTATTTTAACTGACCTCATAAATTTCATTTATAAATGTACAACTATAAATCTTTATTTATAGGCTAGTGCTTTATACAATACAGTTTGTCATAGCAGCTTTTACAGTTTTAAACAGGAAAAACATAGGCCTAATATTTTACATAGGCTATATTACACATTTTAAGTATTTTATTTTGTTGTAGGCCTATGTGACCATTTTAAGGTATTATGACACGTGTTAACAAAAATATGCGGTCTCAGTAACAGTGGTAGGCTACATCAGTGAACCCACGTATTTTACCTGTATTGAGCTGAATAAAAAAATGCTTAAAGGAACACTCCACTATTTTTGAAAATAGGCTCATTTTCCAACTCCCCTAGAGTTAAACCAGGGGTGCCCAACCCTGCTCCTGGCGATCGACTGTCCTGCAAAGTTATTGTGTACTAAGACCGACGGAAAATGAAAAGTTGCGATTTTCTAAGCCGATATGGCTAGGAACTATACTCTCATTCCAGCGTAATCAAGGAACTTTGCTGCCGTACCATGGGGGCAGCAGGCACAATGATATTACGAAAAATAGGCTTATTGGAAGTTATTTAGCTGGGGACTATTTTCAGACGCTGCATAATATCATTGCGCCTGCTGCACCCATGGTACGGCAGCAAAGTAAAGCAACTTTTCATTTTCCGTCGGTCTTAGTACACAATGTAACTACAGAAGTCAAGTTTTTAGTTTTAGAAACTCTTTGGTCATTTTTGAGCGAGATGCTAACGGTCTAATCAGATTCAATGATCTACGCTAAGCTAAGCTAAACGTGCTACTGCCAGACCCGGAGATTGGCTGAATGGATTCGAAAACGGTAAAACTCAACTGTTTAACTCTAGGGGAGTTGGAAAATTAGCCTATTTTCAAAAATAGTGGAGTGTTCCTTTAATATTATAAGGCCAACAATGCACAAATTAAGCAAACCAGTTTCAAAATATTTAATGCGGCCATATGTGATTTATTTTTTTATTTTTTTAACTAGACATTTCAGCATCTGAAGATTTTCATTACATCCGAAGGCTGGAGGGTGAATCGGTGGCCATAGATTGTGTTGCAGAAGCCAGTGAACCCCGGCCATCGCTTCTGCACCTGAGACGAAGGTTTGCTCATTCAGAAAGCCTGCTGCATAGATATGAAGATGAAGTCGTGAGAGCAGATCCAGAGACTGAGGGACGAATCGATATCTCCGGACAGCTGAGTTTACGCACAGTTACTCTGACTCTTTCTCATTTAAGAGCCACAGACACGGGGCTTTATGTCTGCGATTTCTCAGGAGATCCATCAAATCCGCTCTCGGCGAACACAACTCTCTTTCTGCTGGTAAAAGCGGCAGGTTGGTGAATGCGTTGATTCCAGACGCATATAGGTCTACACAAGCGTGAATTATCTTTAGAGATACAGTAGGGATACAGATAACAGTAAAGTAAATGTACAAATGCTGCGTTCAAGTCCTCCTGGGACGTTCGTACTTACGAGTTGACAAGTCGTAATAACGACATGGGGCGTTCAAGTCACTTTGGTCGGAACAATATGGAGATTGAACTTTTTGCCCATAAAATTCTACGATTTTTTAAACTTTACATCGACAAAATGATGAATAAAGAATGCGCGTCATTGTGTTTTTGCTTTTTTCTGTTTTTATTCAATTTATGAAGGTGATGTAAACTGAATCATTATATGTTCTTTGGTAATTATACAATAATAGAATATTTTGTATACGTAACATATAGTTTTATTTTACATTACAAAAAAATGTATAATTTTATTAATTTCAACAAATTTACCATCAATACAGATGCTGCATATCTAGTCTTTGGATGCGTCCATTGCATCCGCCATGTTTCTCACTGACACGCCCCCAACTCGGAAATTCGGGGCTTAAAGAAAATTTCGAGTTTCCCACTCGTATTAACGACTTTGTGGTGGCGTTCATGTGCGTTCAACTGGTAAATACGATCTATCCGACATGACTTGAGAATATATAAACCTTCCATATTTTGCACGATTTTCAATTATGTCTGTTTGATTCTCCACACTTTGAATGACTGAGGCAACGAGGAGCCAGAATAGATGGTTTAGTAAGTACACGTTCTGTGACTGTGATATTATCGATATCACGCTGACACCCATCAGGTGAGACCAATACTGAAACAACATTAAAAGGAATATAGTTCACCCAAAAAATGAAAACTGCCATCATTTACTCACCCTCATGTCGTTCCAAACCTGTGTGAGTTTCTTTCTTATGTTGAACGCAACAGAAGATATTTTGAAGACCCAAACAGTTGTTGGTCCCCACTGACTTCCATAGCAGGGAAAAAAATAGGCTACTATGGAGGTCAATGGGGATTACCAGCATTCTTCAAAATATCTTATTTTATATTCAACATAAGAAAGAATCTCTCACAGGTTTGGAACAACATTAGGGTGAGTAAATGACAAAATTTTTTCAAAAATTTTTGGGTGAACTATCCCTTTAAATTAACTCAAGCCCAAACATTATGGCTTCTAGAAGTCTGCTTATAAGCCTGAATTCAACTTGTTTCAAAATCAAAGAACTTTACACTGTTATTGAACTAAATGACACCATTGTCTTTATTTTTTTAGAGCTGCCTTGTTATGACCCCTTATACAGGTGCAGCTCAATAAATTAGAATGTCGTGGAAAAGTTCATTTATTTCAGTAATTCAACTCAAATTGTGAAACTCGTATGAAGTAAGTATTCTAATTTGTTGAGATAGTGAATTGGTGGGTTTTTGTTAAATGTGAGCCAAAATCATCACATTTAAAAGAACCAAAGACTTAAACTACTTCAGTCTGTATGCACTGAATTTATTTAATACACGAGTTTCACAATTTGAGTTGAATTACTGAAATAAATGAACTTTTCCACGACATTCTAATTTATTGAGATGCACCTGTATATGTTTGCAGTAGCAATGGAACAATAAGCCCACATCTGAGCACATAATCTATTTGTTTCAGGTGAGTCGTGCTCCTGTAGGAGGTATTCTCTGCTCATCTATACCATCACAGTAGGAGTGAGTCTGCTCCTACTCTCGGCCATCGCTCTATTTGTGACACATTATGTAAGGTTCCCCAACACCACAGCTGAACACTTCATTTACCATATAAGCAATACAGTGTCATTCATAATGTGAAAATACTCTTCCTCAGAAAAAGCCATATGCTGAGGCAGAGCGTCAAACCACAGCTCCAATTTATGAAGACATGTCAAGTGTGAAAGGAAAAGGAAGCAGTGCAAACAGTCATTGGATTCGTCCACCAGCCCCAGAAACATCTGCTATGCTGGAGAACCTCTACAGATCCCCCAAACAGACAAATGTGGAACAGCATCAGGAAAAAGAATCATAAAAATCAGCTTAGTTGTGAAATATGTTATTGAAATATATCCATTTCCAGGAACATGGCAAAATCTATAACATACACAAATATATATATATATATATATATATATATATATAATGAACAGTGTTCAGTACAGGTGTCACAATTCCTAGTTTTTCACCATATTTAATTTACCATTTGGTCTGTCTTTTTCATTTTTTTGTTGGATAAATGACAAATATATTTTAAAAAGAACAAATATTCTGTTACCTCAGTTAATACATGCCATAATAACTAACATAATTGCTATATTTGTAACTAGCAATAAATAGTTGTTGTTCTTCCTTAAAACTGAATTTTCCAATCCTTCTTTAACCCACTTGTTTTAGAAGAGTAATTTTAGATAAAGCAGGGTGAATACAGGCTGGCTACATTCTGATAATTTGTCATGGGCATTTTGTTTTTATGTGATCAGTATTGCTACATATCATGCACACTATTTTTAATTCTATCAAAAAAAACAAAAAAACAACACTGCAGGTTACTGATGTCTACTACTAAGAAATGACCAAACCAAATTCATTACAGCCAAGAACAAAAATGCAATTTATTAATTGTTTGAAAGAAGCTCCATAGTTCAAAACATTTTTTTCGGTGCATGTCAACAATCACATTCTATGAGGAGAGAAAACGAGAGAGAAAACAAAAACATTAAAAGCCACTGACTTCTTAAAATCTCAGTACAGACATATTCCTTAACATTTAAAATCAAAAGGCAAAAGCAACCCAGTATCTCAATCCACACTCATCCCAGTAACACACACTCAGTCGCTCGCGCGCACACACACACACACACACACACACACACACACACACGTGCAGAACACAGACAACCTTGAAAGTCATGGGCTACAAAAAAAAAAAACCCCACAGTGCTTCAGAATGAGACGTTCATTGGTTTAGGAATACACAGCATGGTGATGTACTTACTGTATGTAAGAAACATGAAAAATGGGAAATTCGGTGGGGGAGGGAGACAACAGAGTAAATGAGCACAATAAAAAGAATCCCTCTAATCCCAATGAGAGATGGGTCACAGAGGCTTTAAGAAGCCCACCCCCTTGTGCATAGATCATGATCCGTATAAACCAGCTTTTTTTTCCTCTTTAAATTGATCAATTTGATACAGAACCCCTGCCCCCCAACCCCTCTTTTTAATTTCTCATTATGTAATACCCGCCACAAGAGACAGAATGACAAAGAGGAAAGAAATAGTAATGCACAATGGTCCTGATTTCAACAGGAAGGGACCTCATGTTAAGAAAATACAATAAAGATTCAAACATACAGCATTTGTATGTTCTTTCACCATCTTTTGAACAATCAAAATCATTGATCATTTTGTTTAAAATGTAAAGCAATTTCAATATATAGATTTATATATAAAGCACTCCATTTTTTAAAGTTCATTAAGAGTTCATTATTTGGTAAATATGTAACTGCTACGGATTTAGAAACAAATGTATTTTCTTCTTCTGAAATCCATAACCTTCAGTGCTTATGTTTTTTTGTTTTTTTTCTCCTGTTATCCTCTTTCTCTAAAAACGAACATTAAATGGCGTGGAGTTGGTACTCTGGAACCCTTGCCTTCCTGAGACATGATCCACTTTTTTTGTGTGCAAGATAGTGAACATTTATGTCTTCTTTTCTCTTTTTTTTCAACAAAGGAAATGTTTTTTTGCATTGAAAAAAAAAAAAACAGGCAGTGATAATCTATGAAAGTAACATAGCCAACATAAATAAAAAATAAAAACAAAAACATGACAACACTGATCAATCCCAGAGTTCTGCAAGTAGCACAATAATCTTCATTCCGTAAAGTGTTTTGATGGAAGTATATGTCCTTTAGGATTTTTCTCTTCTCATGACAATCCCCTCGCAAAATGTATTTTCCTTGAACTTCAGAAAAACATGAAATGATTGTAAACTGTTGGTGGCCTTGCACAAAGAAGATCTAGAACAGGTACGAACATTAACGACCAAAAAAAAAAAAAAAACCCAGAAAGGTAGGCATCTCTGAAATGAGTCTTGTAAGAAACTCTTCTCCAGATGTCTATCCAGCTCATCATGGTGTAACATGGGGAGTTACAAGTCCCTCTACATCGATCTATGGCCACAGTTCTTCAACAAAAGAAAAAAAAAATCCCTACATTTTATATATGCTTTTTTTTGTTAGTATTTTGCATTTTTTTCTGTTTATGATCTGAAAAACAAAATGGTGCAATACTCAAAATAATCCATTTCTTTATCATGGATTATTCCACAATAAAAGCCACTATAAGGTAGATAATCGTATTATAGATAAAAATAAAAAAAACACGTTATTTTTCTCAATAAGTCCTTGAGTAAACATTAACACATGAATTGTCACCTTGTCCCCTTAGTACTTTAATATCATGTTGTACGATTAGCTGAATGAGGGGAAGCAGACACTCAGTGCAACTCTAATAACAAAGCTAATAACAAATACGATAACAATACACATACGAATATATTTTTGACTAGCCAACAAAAAAAACTCTAAGATGCTTAAAATGAAACAAAGGCGCAAACAAACCCACTGTAATCACTAGCATACATTGGTTTGAACCCACTCACACAGGCAAATACTCACACAGGCAAATGAACGCATTCATCCGTCATACAGTACACGCAATCTTGTGCAAACACTCACATACAACCGATGTCACTTTGCGGGTTTTTTTTTTTTTTTTGGTTTTATTTATTTATTTTTTTAAACGTTTTTTTTTGTTTGTTTTTTTCAGTTTGAACTGATGTTATCAAAAAGCTTGGAAGTGTATGAATGACAAAATTACAAAAAAAAAATTCACATTACATTATTGGCGCTTCTTATTCAAGTATTTGTGTTTTTTAATTTGTATAATTTTGATATGTTTATGCTTTTTATCATCTAGGTAAATTCATGGAGAGAAGGGAACAGGGGGTTACTCGGGCCTGAAAACCAAAGTAAAGGTAAATAAACAAAAAATATAACCAGTTATATACATGCAAAGTTTTTCAGATGTACATGTATATTAACCAGCATGTGCATATTCTAGCCAGGACCCAAAGAAAGAGGATTTGTGTTTCTTAGAGCTCATCTCCACCCAGGCCCTGTTATTTTGTACGATCGAAGCAGCCTTTTTATCTAAACAAAGTTGCATCTGAGCCGTGGAGCTGGGGTACATTAGTCCAATCAATAAGGCCCAGTATATGCCCACAGTGGAGGACACAGTGGGCACTTGTTGGCTAGCTCGCTAGTCTGCCAGGCAATCCTCTGGATTTTAAACACGTTTTGGACGTTTGTTTTTCGTGGTCTCGAGTACAGCTTAGAGAAAGGCAGTAAAAAAAAAAAAAATATATATATATCTTCAAAAACAGGCAATAGTGATTGTTGCTAGTGTGACTCGAGTGTGGAAAGAAAAATAAAATCTTCCAGAAAGGGATTTTCCCCTTTTAAGACTTGGTATCAACTGGCATGTGCCCCAGGCCTCCTGATACAATAAGTCCACATGGACCTGGACCTGTTTAAAAAATAAAAATAAAATAAAATAATAATAATCTGCACCGTTTCCCTACTATCGGGTCAGGACAGAATTTAATACCATCAATACAGCAACCCCAGAGTCAACTGTCCGCCACTTCAGGGCGTCAAAGGCTTGCAGAGAGAAGCACTTCAGTCAAGAGTGTACAGAATTAAAGTTTCCTTTTTCAACAATATTAATAATAATAATCAGACAAAAACCTTTTTTGGTTTAAAAAAAGAAAAGGAAAAGATGTACCCAAATGTGAACCATCTACAGTGCACCTAAACATTCTGGATTCCCTGTTTAATTGTCAGCAGTCCTCCCAGAAGTATATATTTGATACCCGGGACAAGGTGCTACCCGTCTGTCTTGGTGCCAACCTGCATTCTACCTCTCCACTCCATGTGCTCTTTACAAAACCAAACATCAAAACAAATTTCAAGAAAGAAGAAGTTCCACTCTGATAGATTCATGTCTAGGTTAGGTCTACGATCGAGAATAGGTACATTAGGATCTAGAAAAACAAAACAAAAAAAACAGTGGGACTTCCTGCGAATCCTTCTCAGAGCCCACCCATTTAGCCTCTTTAAAGCCACATCGGATAATGCAATAGCGCCCTCCTCGTAACGATAAAACAGTTTGGGGTTCTCTGAGGCTGCCCTGAGACTGCATGTACATAATGTAAGAGATCATTCAGAGAGTAAACAGTGAGGGCCTGGTCATCGGGCCGGTTTCTTACTTTAGGCCACACCGTAAGGAAGCTGCCTTCTCACAATCACCTGGTGAGCTGAAGAGTGGGCTTGGAGAGAACTACAGATTGAAGGCCGTGAACTGCACCTCTCGGTCGGTCTTTGCATAGAAATGGAGAGCGAGTCTCCGTTATCATTTGCTTTTATTACTGTGAGAAGAGGCGACCAGGTAAAGTAGTGTACTCTGCCTGCCCTTTGTCGTAAGCACCAGTGTGAGTGTGTGGCCTGGTGGGACTGCGACACTGGAGCGGAGGAACGTGCAGAGGAGAGGCAGAACACAAACTGAGCACCATCGACCTACTCTTCGTTTCGCCACTACGTGCACTCCGTCCTCAAAACAACCCATTTCCGTCACTACGAGTGATTCTGGATCAATCGGCGCCGCCGTTTACGCTGAGGTGTGCCTCTTAATCAGAGTGTTTCTGCATATGCGCAGCAAGAGGGGCTGGTAAGAGCAGCTACCATAGAGACCACACACATCAAACGAAAAAGCACAAAATAACGATATAACATTAACAACAGCAACGACGATAACAACAGCAATGTTGACCAAAAAAAACAACACTGGCAATTCCAGAAGGGAAAAACCCAATCGATCGTAAAAGGTACATAAAAACGAACCTGTCCACTTCCAGCTAAAGTGATCTTTGCATGAGAGGGAGAAAGAGTGAAGTTGAGACGAGGTCGAGTGCTGGCGCAGTAGTAGTACGTACTGATTGGCCAGGTCTGAAGGAGCCACTGCTCCGGCCCCAGACGGGTCCGTTCTGGCATCTGGTGCGCCGGCCTGGCACAGCGGGTCAAAAGTCAGAGTGTGGGCACCTGAGGCGCCACAGCAGATAGGCACTCAATGGCCACACTTATCATACAGGTAGGCGGGGCCGCCAGGGCAAGGGGCCCCGCAGAATCAATTAGAAACATTACAACACGTCTAGCATCTCCAGACAAAAGGCTAATGATTTTGGAGTACTGTAACAGTGATATTTACTTTGAAAAATATCATCTTAAAGAAAAAACAAACAAAAAAAAAACACGGGAAAGCTTCAGTCTTGTTGTGGTGTTTTTTTTTCATATCAGACATCCCTTCAATTTGCTACTATTTTCGAAATGTCTGACTTCAAAGTCAAAAGACTGTGGAAAGACGAAGACGAAGAAGAACAGAAACGGCAAAATCTGTTTAGAGTATGGAGGAGAAGTTCGGTAGATTGCTTTTCATCGTTGCTTTTTGTCAGTTTCACATGTCCATGTGTAATTTGTTGGCATTGAAGTCGGAGCTTGACGCTCTTGCTAAGTGCTATGAAGAAACCACGCCTTCTTTGTTCCATACTTTTGTACCAAATATAACAATGGAAAAAAATGCACTTTGTCTACTGGGTTACAAGAAACACCTCTTATTTGGTTTGAAGCCCCTGTTGCACCTGCAGTCACATGTGTCCTTGAGTGTGTAGAGGAAGTGCTTGTGAATGTTTCATCACCATGGGCTTACACACTGAGAGAGTCCTCTTCTGTTCAGTCCCACGCTTGGTGGACATGGCAGGAGACGAGTCTTTGATTCCCCCCCCATCCCCAGGCGAGCTCCTGCCGTTTCACCAGCAAAAAAGCACTGCGTAAAGATGAACAGAAGAATCTGTGGCATATATTGCACTTCAGACGAACAACAATGTGGGCTTATGTTTTGTTTTTTTTTTTGAAAGAGAGACCAAGGTCGTTTAGAAAAAGTAGTCCATCTGAAAAAGTGTTTCCTGTACAGTTTTTCGTGAGCAGTGGTTAATATATTCCTCAGCTGTCCACGTGTCCTCTCAGCTTAAGAATAAATGCTTCAAATGTGCAGAGGGATCAGATACCTGTCCGTGCTTTCGAGAGTTACGAAGACAGGTGGCAACCGAAGGAAACAGGAAGGACGAATGCGCGTACGCTGCGGCTGAGATCGAAACCATGACAGTCCTGGCTCAGAAATGAGAAAATGTGCAATTCTCAAGATGAGTTTCTTCAAAGTACAAATGGAGTGGGACTGATCAGCAGTTAAGGCTAAAGTTTAGTGCTGTTAATTAATCTAAACGATCCAAAGGACAACTGAAAAAAGCCATGGATCCAGTCTAAAAGACAGGGAGTAGGGGAAGTCGGTTTGGAATGACGCACGTTTCTTCGGGGGGAAGAGGACGATATGCTGTGATTGGGCTGACAGGATGTGCTCGTGCCAGAGGAATTTTAAAAAATGGCAGCTTGTCTTGTCGGTTTGTAGTAAAATACACTTTCACACTGGTTTCAGTTATTAGAGAAAAGTCTCGGTAAAGGTTCACTTCTCTTTTAGTCACGGTTCTTCATAAGAAGTCTATAGAATACTGTAACCCAAGCCTAATGATCAAAATAACACAGACGAAGAGACGCAAAACAAAACAAAAAAGTAGAGGAAGAAGGCCAGCAGCCTCTATGCAAGTGTGGCCTCAACCTCCTGTCTCTTGGCTTTTCACAGTTCCACTGACGTTGATTATCGCCAACTGATTTGCTTGGTTTTTGCTCGTTAAGTTTCATATTTCGCTGCGGTTCGGGGGTTCGAGCGCTTGGCACTCTCACATGGACTCTCCACTCAGCAGGTCTCCAGGAAGCAGCGTATTGATTGGGGTGGGGCTGCACACCACTCGGCCGTCTTCGGTGCTGGGCGGCCCCCACAGGCTGGAGTACTGCGGTACACCCCCCCACAGCAGCTCGTTGCTCGCCTTCCCGCCAGACCCCATCCTGCCTGCTCCTCCTCCTCCTCCCAGACTGCTGCTGTTCCAGTGGCAGATGGGGTGTGTGGCCGCCGTCCCTCCGCCCCCCAGCCGTGTGTGATTGGTGCCGGGGTTGGCCTGCCAGCTGGTAGTGGGCGTGAGGGACTGACCCTGTGCAAAGAAGCGGTTCACCTCCTCTTCTCCAGCAAACTCTGCCAGTATAGTGGTGTTTCCCAGAACACACCTGGAAAGCAGGTATTCAGAGACAGAGAACGGATGACTGTGATGATATAGCTGAGGTTGGTTCTTTAAAAAGAAGATATCAGTGAAACATTTACGTACATGTGTAGGGACTTTTGGGCTTTGGCAGCCTCCTCTTTAGAACTGTAGCGCACCACGGCGTTGCCCTGCGTCAGGTTGAGATGGAATGTGATGAGCGGGCCGTGTTGCATGCACAGTGTCCGCAGTGTAGAACCATCAATCTAAATGTCACAGAAAACAAAGAGGGTCGCATAACACTACACATGATTAACCAAGAAATCAAGTCAATGAACATAACAGTAGCACAAGGATACCTGTGGTGTGAGGTTTCTCAGAACCAACCAGCTAGTGCTCCTGCTGGAGCTGTCTGTACTCCATGTGGTACCTACTTAGAGAGAGAAAGAATTCTTTAATGCTTTGATAAACTTTTATAACACAGTCCACTATAACAACCATTACAACATAGTCTAAGCATTAAAGTATCATGTACACTATTCTTAAAAAAAAAACAATTTCATACTTTTGTTCAGCACGACCGCATGAAATTGATTAAAAGTGACAGTAAAGACATTTGTAATGTTGCAAAAGATTACAATTTAGTATAAGCATTAAAGTACACTTAGAAAAAAAAAAGAAATTAATAGTTTAATTGGTAACATTTTATTTTAAGGTGTCCTTGTTACACATTACATGTACTTACTATTATAATAACAATAAATAATAACAATGAATTATGCATAATTACATGCACTTGCCTAAGCCAAACCCCAATCCTAACCATATAGTAAGTTAATTTAGTTAATTAATATTACTCAGTACTTAAATGTATAGTTACACTGTAACAAGGATACCTTAAAAATTAAGTGTAACCCTTTTATTCAGCAAGATTGCATGATATTGATTAAAAGTGACAGTAAAGACATTTGTAATGTTACAAAAGATTTCTTTTGAACTATTCACCAAATTATGTGACACTGGAGACTGGAGTAATGGCTGCTGAAAATTCAACTTTGCCATCACAGGATATTGAAATAAAAAAGTTATTTTAAACTGTAATAACATTTCACAATACTACTGTCTTTACTGTATTTTTGATTCAAAAATGCAGTCTTAATGCGCATAAGAGACTCAAAAACATTTCTTATGTGGAAGGTCACCTCTTTAAACATTTTTTTAATTAAAATTGTATCTCTATTTATTTAGACAAAATAGCATTACGTTCAATATCAACCTAAACCTGAACAGCTTATCAGTATTGACCAGAATTTTACTTCTGGTTCATCCGTTTTTAGATGAACGATGTTCATCCTTCACTATGACTGTATTTAAAAAACAAACGTAAATTTTTATATATTTCAACATCACATTTTTATCCAAATAAAAAAACGTCTGGTAAACAACTGCGCTACAGTTAAATGTTATGAAAGTGTTATCAAGCAACAGCGTGGGAATGTTGATTAACATGCGACATGCGAGACCACAAAACAGCACGCTCGCTACGCCGCCAGAGCCCATGCTCGCGAATGCTTCAACCGTTCCAATCCTCACCTCACCTGACCTCCACATTTTGACTAGCGTTTACACCCACATAAAAGAGTCAACTGACAATTCAACTGCCGTTTCGAAACACCCACACCTTTGCCTAAGAACAGCAGCACAAACACATATCCGCCTGGGATTAAACTGCACCATTTACAAACACACACACACACACCTGAAGAGTAGGAGCTGCTCCAGCCAGCCACCAGGCCCAGGGTGTTTCCGCCCCACGTGGACGAGGGCTTGGTGTTGGTCAGGCCTGGAGGCGGCCGTGCGGGAGCCGTTGAGTTTCGGGGTCCTTGTGGGACTTTCCAAAGCTCGTGAGAGAGAGAAGCCTGGGTGTGCGAGATGGGCCCCGGAGACCAAGTGGACTTCATGTCAGACAGCTTTCCTGTAGATCAGAGAGGTAAATGTGTGAAAAAGGGCAGAGGAGGAAACTAAGAGTATGCCAACTGACATCTTATCTCTTGTTTCTAATTCTGTGCACCCCAGAATTAGACAAACAAGTGGTGAAAGGTGTTCTCACAGCAGTCACAGTCACTGAGGTGCCACCGCAAACAGGAAAGAGAGGGCCCAGGGCCATGTGTTACACTGAAAGAGTTTATGTCTCACAAATAAAAGAGTGCCTTCTCACCACTTCCACCTCACGAAAATCACAGATAGCCGGTGACCATGCCACACAAAGGGCCGGTGTGTGACTAACACCACTGAGGGGATGTACAGATGAATGTAGGCGGGACAGAGCTCTCTACGGGGGACAGGGCCACAATTTGCCCGGTTTACACCTGGTATTAACATGCGTTTTCGTCGATCCGATCACAAGTGGACAGCGCTAAGTACAGGTGTAAACGGTGTGTAAAACGTTTTGAGCTTGTCCACTTTCGACCACATCCAGAGGTCTCCCTTTGTCCACTTGTGATCGGATCGACGAAAATGCATGTTAATACCAGGTGTAAACAGGGCCTTTGAGTTGGATGCACTAGATATACAGTAATGCGACCACCGTTTGGGGCCCCATGCTAGGTTGAACAGTAAGTAGTAAGAAAAGAGTGTGATGAGCAGGACTGAGGGCAGGAAGGGGTTTCTGGGAGTTGTACCTATGCTGTCTGCCTCGGGGGAGGACAGACTGAAAGAGCTAGTGACTGGCCAATCGCTGGAAGGAGGCAGAGCCTCACCCTGTGAGGAAGTTGGGGTGGAACCTACGATGTGTCCCGAACAAAGCAGGCAAGAATTCAAAGTGGAAATCAGAAAAATAACGTACGTAGAAAATAGAAAGAAAACGAAAGAAAAAAACCTACGGCATTCTTAGTGGTTGTATTATGTGAAAAACATTAAGACATTCTAAATAAAAACAGTACTGCAATACGCAATACCTTTTATTCAGAATATATAAAAATATTTAACTAGGCATGGTGTTATGGGATTTATTCAGGCTTTGTGCTTCCAGTGTCATCTGACAGATAATTTCTTTGAGGGGAAAAAGAGATTTGTCCTCTTACCTCCACTCCTGTCTCTCAGCAGGTAGCGGTTCACATCCTGAATGTTGGTATTGATGGTGGGCCCACTGGGAACGCTCCCTGGGGTCATATTGGGGTCAGTCTCAGGGTCAATATTCTGCAGTCCTTTCCAGGGCACTCCTGGACAAAACTCTGGGAGATTTCATACAAATCAGATAATTTTGAGACATTGTCTAACACACACATTAAAAATGTGAGATTTTCTTTGCGCTATATAACATTTATTCAATCTAGGGACTCCAAAACTTTTCCATCAGCTGAAACGGTTTGACCTAAAATATTTACTTGAAGCCCCATTGAGATTTCAAGTTAATATTTTAATAATTTAACAACATATTTGTATGTTCACAGTTCTCTGATGTCGGCTAATGATCACATGACATGCAGGTAAACTAATAAAGCATTTAAACTTTTTTCTTTTTGATTGTTTTTATATTAAAATTTTAACAATTCATTTTAATTTTGATGTTTTTATTATTTGAAAATGTTTTTGAATGCTGCAAAACCACAGTTTTGGAAACCCTGAACCAATCAAAGGTATGTATTAAAAAGAAATATATAAAATAACAGAAAAACATAAAATATTGGATTATTTTCACATTATTACATTCAAAAAAGAATATATTATTTTGTCAAACATTGGATTACGTCCATATTTAATGTGGTACACCTCTACACCTCATTTTGAAAAATATTTATTTTTTTGCAGATGCTACTTGGTTTGATGTTCTTTTAATCTAGTACAATGCCATTCAGTTGGTTTAGAAGTGTAAAAATGTCCAAACAATTTTAAATCCGCTTAAAGCTTTCATAAGCCTACTAGTCCAAAGAGATTTTAGAGTTGCCAGTTAGTCACCTGGAGGCCAGTTGACACTGGTCCCATTGGAGATCTTGTCATTGGTGTTCTTTCCCTGACCCCAGCTATCATGAGGTGCCAGGGGGCTGGCAGGAGACTCGGAGCTGGGAATCAGATTGTAGGGACTGTAGGAGTCATCCAGCGGGGGCTTACTTGGGGGACCCAGACTAGGGCCTGTAGAGATGGCACCTGTATAATATTGGTGATATGGAAAATCATCAGTATCAGGCCTGATATTAACTACTATGCCACATGTTCACAATATGTTCACTGATGACTATAAAAGTGAGGTGTACCATGCTTGCTGAAGTTGGCCTCCATTGGAGAGGAGTTGCCAGAGAGGTTCTCCATGGAGTTTGGGTGTGTCCACTGTGACAGGCGTGACTGAGGCTGAGGAGAGTCCTTAATGGACAGGCCACCCACCTCCATGCAGTTTACATTCATGTTAGGGTTCAATCCAGCTACAGAGAAGCACATATGCAAGAATCAGTGGGGTTGAGAAAATAACTTGACTTTTTGAATTATTTGTTAGTGAATGAGGGTTTTTAAAAATCATTATGATTCAGACCTATTTTCCAATAAATCATTTGGTTTGATTTGTGAACTGGTTTGACAGACTTGTTGGGGAAAGAAATAAAATAAAAAATAAAAAAGATTTGCTCACAAACCAATTCATCTATATCAGTATCTAGCTGATGATACATTTTAGAGCCAACTTGAAAAAATATAATCACTATAGGTATGTGCATGACGTTTTTCAAGACTTTAAAAATTCTGTGGCAATTCCAGGATTACTAGGACTGTGGGAACAATGTATAGAAGAATATTTCGATCTTCACTAGTCAGAATGAATGCAATAATAGACGGTGCTGGTAACTCACAAATAGGGTAGGGTGAGAAGGAGTTTGGAGAAGACTGCGGCTCTTTGGTCTGAAGGTCGGAAACAGAGAGGCTGGAGGCCTGGGGATGGGCTGGAAATGTGTCCAGAGCTGATTTGCCTGCGCTGGGATGCAGGCCCGGGTGTGAGGCGGGTGGCTGCTGCTGTTGTTGTTTCATCAGCAGAGCCTGAGCCAGCTGCCGCTGGTGCTGCTGGATCTGTTGCTGCATGTTATTGATTGTACGTGCAACCTGTAAGAAAACATACTTGTGAACACAGCACACTTTATAGAAGTGTGATATTAGAACTTAAAAGCAAACACAAACAAATCAGTATTGAGAATTGTGAGATTTGAATGGCATCAGGGTGACCCTAAGCTGTGGGAAGGAACTGCTCACTTGCTGCTCTTGCTGTCGGATGGGGCCAGAAACACTGCGCTGTGCCTGCAACATCTGCTGCTGAATCTGTAAACGCTGGTACGCCTGCAAGATCAAAGTGACAAGTTGTCATTACAAAGAAAAATTAGGAGTGAAATTTAAGCTTTCTGACAAATAAAAAACATTCTTTAAATACAGATCAATAAGATGTCGAAAGACTGGCACTTACCAGTTGCAGCTGATAAAGTTGGTTCAACAGGGTCATATGCTGAGGGTTTATTGGTGAGGTTAAAAGTGCAGGGTTGAGACCAATGTTTTTTGCTGCAAACTGTAAAAGCTGTGCTTGAACCTGTCAGTAAACAAAATGGTCAGATTTCATCACTCCCCATATACTCAAGTGGTGAAAAACTATGTGTCACCAAATGAAGTCAGTGTCACAATAAGGTGCTAAACCACATGCGTCTGCTTGCACACCTGAGGGCTGAAAAACTGAGGCACTTGAGCGCGTAGACTAGGCTGGGACGAGTTGAGAGGTGGCACTGACGGCTGGGGAGGAGGCTGCTGCTGCAGGGCCCGGGCTTGTGCTGCTCCGCTACTACCAAACACTCCACTCTGCATCTACACAAACACACACAAAATAACTCTTTCAGAATTGGACTTTGAGGATATGATCAAATCTGTCATCCCCTCATTCTGCCAGTTTAACAGTCAAGATATCAGTATCTTGACAGCCAGGTGGTCGATGATTAACACAATGCTGAAATACAAAATACACATAGATCCTCATAGACCCACCTGTCTGTTGTTCAAGTTTTGCATCGCAACTCCAAGGCTCTGGCCAGGGAGTGCAGCACTACCCAATGGGAGCTTCAGGCTCGGAGAAGGCATAAACGGTGAGGTTTGGGCATCATCTGCTAGCCCAGCATCCTAAGGAGCAGATAAAAAAATAAGTGAATAAATAAACGAGACAAACAAAATCCAGCACAATGTGAAGTCTTCTAGATGCAATAACTAAAATGTACTGACTTGTAATTGTGAGAAGCACATACCTTGTCCAAGAAGGGGGGACGATCTGAGGAGGATTCTTTGGAGATGACTGAAGGCCTGCAGCCCATTGGTTTATTGACTAGGCCGTTGTTGTAGTCAGAGATTCCCATCCCCCGTTTATCTAGTTCGGTCTTCTTCTCCAACAGCGCGCCTACCACACAAATAATATTTGAATATAATATTCTAGCATAGAAGCTCTGAAGGAACTGAAGATTTTGCAGGTATAACACCTACTCATGGCCTGATCCAAGTTCATGTTGTTGCTCTTGAGAGCCTCTTCTGCAGGGTCTCTCTGCAGAGGCAAACAAAAACACAGTAAACACCATTTGTATTAATCCTTATTACAAAGACTGATTTTAATAATCTAAATAATTTGAGCAATTGGATAATGTATAATGTACAATTAGGCAGTCAGTATCGTAAAACTAACCCCAGGGACAACCGTCAAATATACAGAGGGAGAAATGCTCTTTTATGAAAGATAAGCAGTACTCACAGGGAAGCCCATGTCAGTCAGCTGCTTGATGAGACGATTCATTATCCAAGTATCATCCTGTTTGTTTGGGACTTTTCCCTTTAAAGAAAAACACAGACAGATGAGCTGAAGCATGACACCTACAATAAACTTAAGTAGGTTTTTTTTTTTTTTACCTTTGATGGGCCCTTTTTGGGTGGGTTGCCCCAGGAGCTGCAGGAGGAGTTGCTCTCTTGAGATGCAGTGCTGTTCCACATGTCACCCTCATCCTGCTCCCACTGCCCTGCAGACAGGCCCATGTCCTCTCCACCACCCCAGCCATCTTGCATAGATTTGGGGGCTGTAGGAACAAAAACATACATTATTGAAAGTGTCCATAGTAGAAGCACATATAAACATTTGCGATTGGTTATGTTTACAAACAATAGAAATAACTAATTAGTCCTTACTGAGATACCAAAACATGTATAATCCTGTAGTGCATTATTTACAACAACAGGGGGTCCTGCTGTTACACATTTCAAAGCTCTGATATACCACCAGACCGTCGATTTCCAACATAATTCTACTGCAACGAATAACTGCATGTGATTTTTTTTTAAATCACAAAATCATGCAACTAATAATATTTTTACTTTAATAAATATATGTACATTCATAAAACTAACCAGGTTTGCAGGGGGAAGATCCAGGAGGTCCGTTGCCTCGACCATAGACCTCAGGGCCATTATCACCCCAGCCACCTGGGGGTTTACCCCATGCTGAAGTGCCATTGTCCACACTTGCTGCAGGGGCGGCTGCCTCTACCCATGAGGGCTCAGGTTTTGAATGGACATTTGTCATCTCGCCCCATCCTGCAAAGAAATACAGCAAAACTCAGGACAAGTGCACCTTTAGTTTTCACTGCTTCATAAGCCATATACTAAATGCCCTTGAGGCTGGCAACATGTAGTGTATACAGTCTGGTCTAAAAGTTTATTTTCTATTTTGCATTTTTCCCATCCACAAATAATTTTATTAGCATAACAATTGGAGTACAAAGTTGAATTAAAATATTAAGATGAATTTCACAATTTATTAATTTTGAGACTTTTATTTAATTTAAAACTATTTGCAAAAACAAAAGTCACTTTGTAGCAGTAATATTAAATGTCTGTTTAGTTGTTGGCACAAGGGAGAT
Organism: Sinocyclocheilus anshuiensis; assembly: GCF_001515605.1. Classification (NCBI taxonomy): domain Eukaryota; kingdom Metazoa; phylum Chordata; class Actinopteri; order Cypriniformes; family Cyprinidae; genus Sinocyclocheilus; species Sinocyclocheilus anshuiensis. Next base: position 139,386 of record NW_015536545.1, read on the forward strand.
CTGAGGATGCCATGTTAAAGGGGTCATATGATGCGATTTCAAGTTTTCCTTTCTCTTTGGAGTGTTACAAGCTGTTCGTGAATAGATAAGATCCCTGAAGTTGCAAAGACTAAAGACTCAAAACCAAAGAGATATTCTTTATCAAAGTTAAGACTCTGCCACACCCCCCTAAAACGGCTCGTTCTAACACGCCCTGCTGAGGCCTAGTGATACTCCCCACAGATGGCGACCCAACTCTAATTACACACTTCCTCCTGGCTCAAACGCTATGTTGAACTACACTCGCAGACGAAATGTAAATACTATTCTAACATTTCTATTTGTTCTGCTAGCGTGTTCTCTTTTTTTTTCTTCACTTGTATGCCAAAATTATCAAACAAAAGTAGAGTGATACATTTTAACCAGGTAAAGGTCATTGACAGTGTATGTTAAAGTAAAAAGTCTTGTTTCTTACCTGGATTCATAGGGGTTGTTCTATTGTGAGGTGGCCCTGTTTGATGTGGGCCAGCATTATCAGGGGAAATGTGATTATTGTTTGAAATTGGCCCTCCATGGCTGTGGGTCTGCATGGGAGGCTGGTTATGGTGGGGATGATGGTGATGGTTGTTGGGTACATTGTTGGCATTGCCAGGTCCTGGTTTGCCTTGCTTCCCAGGGTTATTCCTGTCCCAGAGATTGACTGTCTTGTTGCAACTGCTTGGGTCACCCCAAGCTGAGGTACCATCATCAATCTCCATCTTACGTCGGATGGAGTGTGGAGAGGGCTCCTCCCATCCAGTGGGCTCTCCAGTGTGGTCAGGTTTAACACCTCCACCATTTCCTCCTACCCATCCAGAGCCACTCTGCTTTACAGAGTTAGGACCTCCCCAAGAACCCATGCTTCCACTGCCACTATTGCCATTGGTGCCCTCCTGGGGCTTGTTATTCCATCCTTGTGATGGCACACTGGAGTTTTGTGCATCTCCCCAGTTTCCTCCTACTCCCGGAGCAGGCTTTCCCCATCTTCTGGAGCTCTCGTTCCAGCCGGTACCCTCTCCCTCCCAGGTAGAGCTGGAGGGACCATTTTTCTTTCCATCTCCTGGTTCACCCCATTCTCCTCCAGACCCGCTTTCTCCACCAGGTCCATTGCCCCATCCGTGAGAAGTTTTGGGCACCTCAGTCCAGCCCTGTGGTTTGGCTTTAGCGTGACTGTCTTCCCATGTAGGAGACTTCTCCTCTGATCCCCAAGTCTGACCACTTTTCTGCAGGTTGCCATCTGGACCTCCAGCTGGGGTACTGCCCCAACTTCCTGGACCACTGGAAGGTTTCTTGTTGCTGGTTGGATCTGCCCAACCAGAGCTAGCTTGTGGTGATGGCATGGTTGTGCCCCATCCAGGTGCAGCTCCAGTACTGGGGCAGGGGCCCTCATTCTTGCCCCCAGAGTCAGGTCTGGATGTAGTGCCAGAGTTTGGGTTGGCACTGTTAGAAGTTGGTGTTGGTCCTACATTGGCTGCATTTGAGGACGAGCCCCAGGCTTCAGTTCCAACGTCATTCTTACAGTTGGCGCGTGCAGCTTCTTCGGTCTCCCAAGAGGTGTGTTGACGCACTGGTGTTTGTCCCCAGCCTGTGTTACATAGAACCCGAGGGTCCATATCCTGGGTAGGCAGAATAGGGGAAGCCTCATCTCTTGATGAGCAGACCCTCCTGCGAGGATGACATTCCATGCTGTCACTGCTTCCCTCACTGGCTGGGGCATTGGCCCCACGGACCCAAGAGTTGAGCTGCTGCTCTTGGGTGGGAGAGCCTGAGGAATCCCATCCTTTGGCCTCACGGTTGGAATGCTTACCCCAGTCTCCAGTTGAGGCAGTTTGTCCCCATCCAGAAGTGCCTGAGGCCCCTCCTTGTCCCCAGCTGCTCCCTGAGTCCCAACCAGAGTCTTTTGAGCCACCACCAGACTTGGCATCTCCATTACCCAAAACAGGTTCTTCATCCCCGTTGACCTGTGAGGCTCCTCCTGGATTTTGAACAAACGAGCCCATGCCTGCAGGTCCAACCCCCCAGTTAGGCAGGCTGTGGCCAGGGCTTCTGGGCTCTTGCTTAGTGTGATTTGGTCCATCAGTGTTAAGGTTCTGAGGTTCGGAGCTGAAAGACACATTCGTGGATGGGGTGGAGTGTGGCTCTGAGGAGTCACTGGGCACAATGCTACCCCATGAGGTGCTGCCATTGCCACTGCCACCATTACCTGCAGAATTTCCATTGGCACCACCTATACTGCCACTGCTGCTAGGGCCCTGACTGGGCAGAGTGCCCGTTGGGCTACAGAGATTCGGAGGAGGAGGGTTGCTTCCTCCAGAGCTGCCGCCACCCATGCCAGTCCCTTCATGTCCCAGAACTGGCCAGGCAGAGGGGTTAGCGTTGGGGTTTAAGTTCAAGTTAAAGTTAGAGGAGCCCCAACACCTGGCTCCCACTGATGTGCTGGAGACTTCATTTTCCCCTTCTCCTCCACTGGCAGGAGACGGGCCAGAGCCCCAGCCTCTGCTGGCCCCACCCTGACTAGAGAGTAGACCTCCTGAGTGGCTGGCATTGGCTTTGCTGGGGTGATTGGCGGAGAAATGGCCTTGCTGGCCAGCTCCTGTGGCCATGCTCATGCTGCTGATGTCACTGATACTTTCAGTGTCCAAGGGGCATCCTGCAGGGGCGTGGCTTTCTTTGCATGAAATGAAAGGCCACGCCTCCGTATCGCGCTTGTCAATAATCAGTGGATCCCAGCCGCTGCAGCTGTTGGTAGAGGCTGTAGTGGCACTGCGATTGGGGGATATATTCTCATACTGGGCTGCCAGGCCACTCTGTGGGGGCAGCTCTACAGAAAGAAAGAGAAAAAGAAAGAGAAACTATTGAAATAATGTGCATGTGACCTATATTAATTTCATTCACTCATATGACCACTCAACACAATTTAGCTTTTATACGCTATGATAAAATACATTATATGTACAGGTGCATCTCAATAAATTAGAATGTCGTGGAAAGCAATTAGAAATATTGCAAATTTTTTTTAATTAGATTACAAAAAGTTTGATATTTAAGAAAATAATTAAATCTATACAAATACAGACAAATGCAAAGTTCTCAGAAGATTTACATTTCACTTGAAAAATTTATCTGAAACATTCATCTAAATGACCATTTAGTGTAAGATCTGGCTAGATCGATCAAAACATATTTTTTCTTGGCTTGCTTTAAGAAAAATTATGCTTTACATCAGCACAATAGCTATGGTCATAACTTACGTAAATAAAAATTTATAATATAATAAAAATGCAGCATTAACAGCATGTGTTGGTTCACATGTATATGCTAGCCCGGAGTCATTATTTTTCACTGCTGTCATCGCCTTGCTTCTCCCAACCACAACCACCTCCCTCTGCTGGACTGACAGATTACAACCACAGACTTTGCTTTCAAAGAAATATGTTCATTCTAAATATGACACATTGATGATAACATTGAAAGCAGCGCAAATGCCCACATATGGATACCAGGATCCTGTTGTGTTAATTAGTTGGCAATGCTGCCCAGCCTCTTGGCACTTGCTCAACTCTGCTGTTGTTGTTTTTGTGTGGATTTACATGAGCAGGCACGGCTCAGTCTGTGTCAGATCTGCGCAAAGTGGCAGCGCCTGTGCACACCAGGCTTTCTGTCACCAACCACGGAAAAAAGCACTTTTAACTAAAGACAAGAAAAAGGAGTCTATGAAAGAGAGGATAGTGTGTTTCCAACACAAAAGCTATCCCTCTGTAGAGTCACTGCGTAGTAAAGGACGCCATTTTATCAAATCTGAACTGAAGCCAAAAAAGCTTAGAGCTGCCGTCAACATCTTACAGTGTCTCGCTGAAGAAAGCTTATCAGATGGCGCAGCAAACCTCTGCCCTGCATTAATCTCTAACATGCAACGCAATAGCTTTAGGGATTTGCGTTTTATTTTGCAGTTATATGAATGCTATGCTTCCAGATCATACAGCAGCAGTACAGCAGAGAGCAAAGCAAGGGAAAAGCCTGTTATCAGCGCGTGGAGGATCGTACTATGAGGTTGGAGGGGGTGGGGTCGCAGAGAAGTGGAAAAGTACCTGAAGAGAGATGTCGCCCGACCATCCTGAGAGAAGCGCTAGGCTGCATGCAGAGCGCTGGCCATCCCTGTTACAATATGTCTGCTGCTCGCGAGGCTTCTGAGGCTCATATTTGAAATGCTGCCAAGGAGCTGCAGCTCAGTACGCGAGCGACCGCCCCGTTCGTCCCACATGGTTTCGGCAGGATCCGATCTCTGTTCCCTCACCCGGGCTTTATTTATATCTACCTCTATTTCTGATTCGGAGAGGAGACTCTCTTGTGAGGGAGGGGAAACAGGGTTGCATGGGAGTTGAAGGTTAAAGCCAAGAGCATTCCGTTGTGCCATTAGGAGGGAAGAAAAACAAAACAAAAAAGAGGGATTCCTTTTCTTGTGTGCGCCTCTTCTCTTTCATGCTTTCAAACTGTCACAAAACATTTAGCCGAGACCATTCAGGCTGCAATTAGCACTGCCGCTCACAATAGAGCGAGCTGAATAGATGCACAAAAGCAAGCCAGCCTCAGAGCATAGGCTGCACTGCAAGGACTGTGCATACACAGAAACACACACACAGCTCCCTGTCATACTGGCTGATTTTAAGGATACAGTTTTCTTGTAATATTAAAAGTACAGTGGGTGTGTGAAGTTGAAGCTCTGCATACCAGAGGTCCGGTCCCAAGTTTAGAGGAAAACAACACTTCAATGGCTGAATGGGAAACAGGATAAACACACCAAATGAGGCTCACATGGAGGCGGGCAGGTGGCCAAGGGCTAAATATCTGCGTAGAGTGTGCCCATGCTTTAATGATGCAGAGGAGAGAGAAAGACGACCGGAAAGCATGCATGCTGGGAGGAAAGAAGGGATGGCTCCAGTACTGGAGGGATAGAAACACTGAAAACGAGATGAACACTTACAAAAGCACACTAGCTCTTGGCATCAAGGAAGGCATTGTTTACAAATGATCCCAGCGCCTCCCATACACACAATACACCAAAGTCCAAAGAGAACAGACTCTTATTATACTCCAACTCAAAGGCAGCTTTTCCCAGCCAAATATAAAATGATGTAATCAAAGCCTCATTATTGATTATTCCCTTGCTTGCAAATGACCCTTTTATGAAAACCTTCAACAAGTAAATTCAAAGTTTCACTACCTAAACAGTTATTGGTTGGTTTCGTTTGTGTCTTTCTGTAGTAACTCTTACTAACGCTGATGATACACGGGGCAACTTTTTTTGAGGAATGTTTCTTGGAAACTTTCCCACTGAGAATGGGTAACAAATTTGGATACTTTAGATCGGTTGTGGGCCCTGTGTCTCACCTGGTTGTCAGTTGACGGCAACATTAACAAAAGTTGCCCGGCAACGTTTCTCAAAAAGTTGCCCCGTGTCTCATCAGCCTAATGGCATTTTTCCACTACGTGGTACGACTCGGCTCAGTACGGCACGGCACGGTTCAGCTCGGCACGGTTTGCGTTTCCACTGCAGTTCAGTACCGCTTTAGAGTGGGCAGGATTATTCACATGTCGTTATAGTTGCGCCGCCTCTACTACCACGACTCCTAAAAAAAAAAATTTAATTCCACGTCGCCCCATCAAGCTCTCCTTGGATCCGCTCCTCTGCCATCAACGAGAGGAACGTCTGTTCTTCTGCAACAGACAACAAAACGTTTTGGTTGTTAAAAAAAAGTGCGCTCGTTCAAAACAGTTGCGTTAGATCCTTCGCTGGCTGTGCTGATTTAAATCTAGCGGTTCTGTTGTGTTTGTGTCGCAAGTTCAGTGACGCAGGTAGTGACGATTCTCTCCGGCCAATCCGTGATCAGCAGAGTTTACACGTCACATTTTGGTAACGGTACGGTTCACTTGGAACCCCAACCGAGGTGGTACTAAAAAAAGTACCAGGTACTGTACCCAGTGGAAAACCCCCCAAAAGTGAACCGTACCGAGCCGTACCGTGCCGTACCATGCAGTGGAAAAGCGCCATAAGAGTCAGAGTGCCAGAGTACTGCACAGGCAACATGAAGGAGTTTACCATCCCTTGTTGGAGACAAATTAGTCCAGACAAATGCTGGACCAATTTATGCCCAGTGAATATTGAGCACTACAAACATCCAAGGACACAGCGACACCAACTATACTCAGATTTCTATCTAAAACAGCAGAACGTGCTTGGAAACACTGAAGAACATCCTTTACAACCATTGTTATTTTTAAATCTTGTGAGAAATATACAATTAAAAGTTGAACAAAGTTAGTTGTGCTAATCTCAAATCATCAAGAGTGTATATGTGTAATAATTCACCCAATAATAAAATTACCTAAAACTAATCTATTCATGTCTTATAAAAATGTCATCTGCACTATTATTCAATTTTCGGTCTATATAAACATGTACTAAACATGTTTGAACTAGGGATGGGTCACTATTTTCGAATATTCGATTAATTGATTTAATAATAGAACATCAAATAGGTTGTGCGATTATTGTCTAAAACATTTTTTTATATTTCCCCATGTTTTCTGTGCTGATGCAGTGGTGACGCGTTAATGTAAGCTGAGGGTGGAGTTGCCAATAACGCACCTAAAAGCTGTCAAAGACAACAGAAGAACACTGTCTCACGCGTACACTGACTGTAGACTTGTATGGCATATAGCGGTTACGGTAACTTGGGACGATGTCAAATAAGAGTTTGGTGCGGACCGCAAACACCCCCGATTGGGTTAGAGGTGTGCTGAATCTGCAGTGCGGTGTTTTTTAACATGTAGCCCTTACAATAAAGGCTTTTTATATTTTGCCTGCTATGTGAATGCCTGGACGTGGATTATTTTTGTTTCTTGCAATGGGATCCACTTTTTGTTTTTGACATTTTGTTCCCTCTCTGGAGCACTCATAGTCTTGCTCGTGAGTACCTGATGTGCCCCTGGTCAAGACTTTTTTCTGTGCTGAATCTGTATTCGGGAAGGCACAGAAAACGAATAACGTGTTCTACGGAGCCACTTAGGGAACATGGTTAGCCGCTTGCTAGCGGGAGCCCGTTACAATACAGTACATAAAAGGTCACTTACCACATACACAGAGTAAGGAGAGATGACTGATGACTGACAAATCGGCGAATGATTTGCGGATCCTGAGCACCACTGACAAAAATCTAATCTTGTAAAACGTGTGGCAAGTACTGCCGCTCCATAGTATAAACAGAGGACGTGTGATTGCGAATCTCGAAAGTGAAATAAAGCAAGTGCGCATTCAAAAGCGATTTCAATGCCCCGCATATTAATAACAGTATAAACTGCGGGCATACCCAACGATATAATTGCGAGAGAAAGTATTGAAATATATTTTTTCCTCCCATCTCGTATTTATTCCCTTTACGGGTTCCTTTTTTTTTTTAATGGAAATGTCCTAGCCTTATGAGCAGTTGATTTATGCTAATCGACGGACTGTTATGTTAACAAGTTCCGTCATTCGGTAATGTTTATTATAGGCTATTAAAGGGGTCATATGATGTTGCTAAAAAGAACATTATTTTGTGTATTTGGTGTAACGAAATGCGGTTTAAAGTTCAAAAAACACATTATTTTCCACATACTGTACATTATTGTTTCTCCTCTATGCCCCGTCTTTTCTGAAACGCGTCTGTCTGAAAAGCGAGGTGTGTTCTGATTGGCCAGCTATAAAGTGCGTTGTGATTGGCCGAATACCTCAAGTGTGTGACGGAAATGTTACACCCCTACCATACTGTGATGCCCTGTCCGGCCGGAGCGACGAGACAAAAACATTAAAACCCATTATAAACGAGGCTTTTGTTGCATCCAGTGGGGACATAATTACGGATTATAATGAGATACAGGTGCATCTCAATTAATTAGAATGTCGTGGAAAAGTAAATTTCAGTAATTCAACTCAAATTGTGAAACCCGTGTATTAAATAAATTCAATGCACACACACTGAAGTAGTTTAAGTCTTTGGTTCTTTTAATTGTGATTATTTTGGCTCACATTTAACAAAAACCCATCAATTCACTATCTAAACAAATTAGAATATGGTGACATGCCAATCAGAACACATTTTTAGTGAATTGTTGGCCTTCTGGACACACAGCGTCACACACGGCAGGCTAGAGTGAGGAACGGCCAGCGGGCTAGAGTGAGCGGCGGCGGGCTTGAGAATGGCGCGACCGGCGGATTCGACGAAGGAGCGGCCAGCGGGCTTGCCACATGTGACGACCCCAGGCTGGACTCCGCTTCGTCCATGGTGAACACTTCAAAGAGAAAGGAAAAATTGAAATCGCTTCATATGGCCCCTTTAATGTATTTCAGCATGTTACAATCACTATGTGGCTTGAGTTAAGATAGCCTATCTCCTAATGATTTAAATTGTTTGTTATCATACAGATTGAAAGCGTGAATGGTCTCTCTCCCTCTCTCTCTCTGTTAAGGGTGTGTAGCCTATACCTGTGTGCATGCATGCGGGGAAGGGATCAAATAATCAAATAATTCCCAGCTATCTTCAAATACTATTTTTGCTTGAAATGCACATCCCTAGTTTGATCCAGTGTTGTTTTAGTATTATTTATATATGCTTATAGTTTTTATATTAAAAAAATAGCTTGTATTTTTATATTTGAAGCTTTTGTTTTTTAATTTAATAAACCTTTGAAACATTTTTCAATTTACCTTAGTTTTGGTTTTTATATTTTTCTTTAGAGAGTTTTATTTTTATTTCACTTAGTAATTTTAGTATTATTTCAGTTATTTAGAAGCTTTTAGTTAGTTGCCAAGGCAACATTTCTAATTATTTCATTTATGTTTAAATAACATTTATTTGATCTCAGCTGAATTTCAATTAACAAAAGCCTTTTTTAGACACTCTTAAGCTAACTTCTAATTATATATTTCTCAAAAGATTTAAAAATAACAATAGGAGACATTTAGTTATGGTAACAATGCAGAGTTAAAGGGGTCCTATTATGCTTTTTCAACTTTAGTTAGTCTGTAATGTTGCTGTTTGAGCATAAAAAAGATCTGCAAAGTTACAAAGCTCAAAGTCTACTTCAAAAGGAGATATTTTATTTAACAGAAATCAATTTTCAAAAACTACAACGAACGACTCGTTTGGACTACAATGCATATTTTCCGGGATTTGTGATATCACAAATACCGACGAACAGGACGAGACCTGGTTGAGCTGCACTAGAGAAGGCAACGAGTGTTATCACTATGTCAGAGACACGCTAGTTTCCCCAAGGTAGACGAACTTAGAGTGGTTATAATCATCCGGGTTTAAATCGCGCTCAAATTGATTTGATTTTGAAGCAATATTTACACTGAAGCTCGCAGGCGGCTATGGTAAGGGGCATGACATTTCCCGACCAGGCGCCGAGTGCTGCCAATCACAACACACACTGGCCCAGCTAACCAATCACAGCACATTTCGTATTTCAGAAGGCGGGCCTTCATTTGATACAGGAACTATTTGAGCCGTTCATGCCAGACTGTGGAGAGAGGTGTTGTAATAATGTAAAATATGTGAAAAATAATGTGTTTTTCGAACAACCTAGTATGAGAGCCTGTTCTAGTACAAGACATTGTAAAAGAGCATAATAGGACCCCTTTAAATATTGCAATGCATTTTACTAGTTTTTCCAGAGATAAATCTCAAGTCTCTCAACCTCTGCTTTCTATTGCTTACCACTGCAATCCGCCTCACTGTTTCAACTAAAAAAATGTATCCTGTATGAATAGAAGCATAAACTATATCCAAGAAAACAGCACCATATGCTGCCTATGTTTGTATATGCATTCATGTACAAATAAACAGCAGTGGTACCATGGGGCGAAGAACAGGGGGCTTTGCTGAAGTTGCCATTTGTCAGTTGCAAAGACGCTTGGTGGGAGAATGCGAGGAGGAGCTAGCATACATAAGGGTCTTATGCAACAACCATCCGTCTTGATGTACTACATCACGCTCCCACTCATTCACGGCAGGATGTGACATCAGGAACAGGCAGACACTGGGCAACCACCTGCACTGGACAGCAGGGGGTGACTTCAACCGATGATAGCAGAACTAAAACCGGCATAAGAACCCAACAACTAATCAAGACGAGGCCAAAAAAATTGCATAAATAGAGCATGTTATTGTTATAGTTTGCTGACAACTCCTATTTTCTGGATCTCAATGCCTGTATCTGCAAACCAAAGAAAATCAAAGTTAGCCATTTTGGCTTGCCTTGAAGCAAACTAGTCTGCCAAAAATTTTTTTCTTACTTTGGGAAAAGAGAGAGGCTTCACACCATTGTACTTGGGGAAGTCCTCATAATTATTCCCTGAACTGGGCCCTCTCAGCCCGGTCAACTTTACTTCCTGGTCACAACAGTGTTGGCGTTGATAGGATGCATGTAAGTGTGTGTGGGTGTGACAGGAAAAGAGAAAGAATGAAAGTTTTTGTGGCTGGGACCAGTGCCAGCACTCAGGTCTGTTTGGTGGCTCGGGGGAAGAGAATACAGGACTCACTGAGGCAAACCGGCCCATAATGAGCTGATAATTCCCCTGCAACAGCAGGCCTGGAAGTTGTAATGCACTCCACAGAGCAGCTGGCCATACTGAGCAATGTAAACCTCAAAACGACATGCAGAAACAAATACACTAGACCGTAAAGGTGAAGTGTGTAATGCATGTGCCTCTAGCATCAACAAACGCTACTGCAAAATAACGACTGTATTCAGATACGCTCTGACTAGCTGTTTGAAAGGATGCCCCCTAAATCCTCTAATACTCCAATCTGGCATACTGAGCGCTGCCCTGGAATGAAAGACACTGAATACTGCTGACACAAACTGCTGTCTGATGAATCACACCACAAGGACAGAAATTATGTGATAAGAAACTATATTCTGAGATGCTCCACTGCTACATTTATGAATAAAAGAAATCACAACACTCAATATGACGATGTTCCTGCCTTACAGTTTGTTTAGATTTAGAATGCACATGCACGGCCAAGCTTACGTGTTTGTGCTTATAAATATGGCCACTGAGAAAACTGACTGGCCTTAATCGACTTGACTTTAATTGTAACCAATCACCAAAAAATGTTGTTCTGACATTCTAAAAATAATGATCTATTATTATAACTACTGTAAAATGCTGATTTGGTGCTCAAGAAACATTTCTTATTATTAATGTTGAAAACAGTTGTGCTGGCAAACAACTTTTTTTCAGGATACTGAAAAATAAATAACATTTTAAGTAATAAGTAACATTTTAAATGATAAATGTTTTACTATCACGTTTGATCAATTTAATGCATCCTTGCTAAATAAACAATACTTTTCATGAAAATTCTTACTGACCCCAAACTTTTGAACAGTATAGTATGTACAGCTGTTCTAGAATTCTCCAATATTTTTACATAGAAGAATGACACAAAATAGCACATAGAAAATAGCACACGTCTCCTACAGGTTCTGAAGATAGGAGGCAAAGTGTTTCTGTCCCTTGGGCTGTTTTACATTAGATATCCATGTGACGACTGTAGGAAAGACGGGGGGAGCAAAAGAGACGAGCTAAATGAATACAGCCTCTGTGCTGTTGCTGCTGCTGCTGTCTTGAAGCAGAGCTGTGGGCCATTCGGCTGCATTCCAGTGGCTTCCTGTAAAAACACACACTCACACAGAAGCTGGGAGCTCTTATTACTAGAGGTCGACCGATATGAGTTTTTCTCTGGCTGATGCTGATATTTAGAAATCAGAGCAGCCGATGGCCGGTATATGATGCTGATTTTTTTTTCTTCCCTTCATCTCATAAAAGAGAGTTTGAGTAAATGATTATTGCAGGGTACAAGATAGTAATAGTAGTAGTAACCTAATTCATAGTGGCTCAAAATTTAAGCACCTTCTCAAAACAGTTCTGAAGCATGCTTTTTGTTTATGTTTGCCGACACCAGTGTTTCCCACAGACTTGCAAATGCAAACTGATTCTCTGCCAGCAGGAGGCGCTGTTGGAGCGGGTTTCCCCTGTAACGACTGTAATCGCGCTCACAAACGCTACTTTATCAGGCATTACTGGAAAGACAAAATTAAAATGACATCGAAGCTTTTCTGAAGACGGTCGGTTCTTTTCAATGATACATTAATATAAAAACACCCACGCTGCATTTTAATTTTGAAACGTGCAGTGCTCAGTTTATTCAACGAAGTATAAGCCTTTTGGAAAATCTAAATCTAAATAAGTTTGTGGCAGTCAGTTTTGATATTGTGACGAGCCACCACAAATAACTCAATGTATGGGAAATACTGGACACTGCCATAAGTCAAATGGCCATAGTGATAAAAATAAAAGAGATCACCCCCCACCCCTTATTTTTTAATTTTTTTTATATTAAATAACTACTTTTTAATTTTCATAATTCACAATGTAGGCTATGCATAGTGCCACAATCAATCAGTAATTAAACAAACGTTTTCAATACAAATAATCACAAGTCAAGCTGCGATACCAAACAGGACCACAGGGAGAATGACACAAAATAGCACAGAAAATAGCACACGTCTCCTACAGGTTCTGAAGATAGGAGGCAAAGTGTTTCTGTCCCTTGGGCTGTTTTACATTAGATATCCATGTGACGACTGTAGGAAAGACGGGGGGAGCAAAAGAGACGAGCTAAATGAATACAGCCTCTGTGCTGTTGCTGCTGCTGCTGTCTTGAAGCAGAGCTGTGGGCCATTCGGCTGCATTCCAGTGGCTTCCTGTAAAAACACACACTCACACAGAAGCTGGGAGCTCTTATTACTAGAGGTCGACCGATATGAGTTTTTCTCTGGCTGATGCTGATATTTAGAAATCAGAGCAGCCGATGGCCGGTATATGATGCTGATTTTTTTTTCTTCCCTTCATCTCATAAAAGAGAGTTTGAGTAAATGATTATTGCAGGGTACAAGATAGTAATAGTAGTAGTAACCTAATTCATAGTGGCTCAAAATTTAAGCACCTTCTCAAAACAGTTCTGAAGCATGCTTTTTGTTTATGTTTGCCGACACCAGTGTTTCCCACAGACTTGCAAATGCAAACTGATTCTCTGCCAGCAGGAGGCGCTGTTGGAGCGGGTTTCCCCTGTAACGACTGTAATCGCGCTCACAAACGCTACTTTATCAGGCATTACTGGAAAGACAAAATTAAAATGACATCGAAGCTTTTCTGAAGACGGTCGGTTCTTTTCAATGATACATTAATATAAAAACACCCACGCTGCATTTTAATTTTGAAACGTGCAGTGCTCAGTTTATTCAACGAAGTATAAGCCTTTTGGAAAATCTAAATCTAAATAAGTTTGTGGCAGTCAGTTTTGATATTGTGACGAGCCACCACAAATAACTCAATGTATGGGAAATACTGGACACTGCCATAAGTCAAATGGCCATAGTGATAAAAATAAAAGAGATCACCCCCCACCCCTTATTTTTTAATTTTTTTTATATTAAATAACTACTTTTTAATTTTCATAATTCACAATGTAGGCTATGCATAGTGCCACAATCAATCAGTAATTAAACAAACGTTTTCAATACAAATAATCACAAGTCAAGCTGCGATACCAAACAGGACCACAGGGAGACATCAAAGACCACTAAAGCTCCACTGGATACATTCAGAATCGCTAAACTTCTTACCACTGCATAACACCTCAGCCAGCCAGCGTCCATTATAAAACATTCTTGCTTTTAATCCAAATACACAATGAAAAGAATAATTTACTGACATCTGGACGCGAGTCACTATTCTCTCCACAATCTCTGATGAAATTGTCCGTGTTTTTCTCTGCATTAGCGCTGTTTTGTCCAACTGTCTGAATTCGCTTAATGGATCCTTGGACTTTCCAGGAGTTTATCGGTTTACATTAATGATCGCAAAAACCTGCTTCTTTTCATTTTTAAGGTATTTTTTCGTTATAATGTACTGATTCAAATTAGTAATTAATTATTATTCTACTTCTCCTGACATGCTCTTGCACCTCACACAATTTGGCTGAAAGGATAAGCATAGTGAAACAGGACAGCGCCCACACATCCTCACATTATATTATTTCTTTGAAAATTTATATGAATTCTCCATCTTTCTAAAGAAGTTGACGCAAACATGGGTTTATCAATGTTTTTCTATTGTGTTATACGTGTATGCCTTTGGACTTAAATGGACTGAGTTGTTTTATGCATTTTTGTGATTACAAATAAATGGAGCAGCCGTGACTGAACAAGTATGTTTTCTCATTTTATGTAAAATAATTAGCAGCATTGGCCCCGCCCGGCTTGTTAGCCCTGGCTCGCACTGGCCAGACAGTGGAAAAGCGACAACCCCTACGGTAGTCAGACCGACTCCGCTTGCATTCATTCACGCGATTTGTCGAGATGAGACCCCTCCTGGTAGTGTGATTTATATACTGTTATTTCACCAGACACTGACGCTTTGACTCTGAGTACCGGCAACATGTCAGAAGTGCCAGTACGCACGAAAGACTAAAATACAGAACGTACCGGCCCAATTCAAGCACTGGATCACACATATTACACAGCCTGCTGCTCATAACTGCACTGTAAAAAACTGCTGTAGTTTCTACAGTAAAATTTTACAGAATATTACCGTTTAAACATTTTACAAGATGTAGCTGTAATTCGCAATGCATTCTGGGTCAAATAAGGTTTTACAGTTGTTAACAGTATATTTCCATGTCAACTGTAATTCTTTTACAAGAAGCAGGTGTTGTCACTGTAGCTCCTGGTTTTTACACTAACTTACTGTAGTGTGGCATTATGGGATGTGGTGCTTCATTCAAATCTGAAATCCAGCCGACTGGAGCAGCTCGAGAACGATTGAAGATTAGAGGCTTTATTCATATGGGAAATACTGGACACTGCCATAAGTCAAATGGCCATAGTGATAAAAATAAAAGAGATCACCCCCCACCCCTTATTTTTTAATTTTTTTTATATTAAATAACTACTTTTTAATTTTCATAATTCACAATGTAGGCTATGCATAGTGCCACAATCAATCAGTAATTAAACAAACGTTTTCAATACAAATAATCACAAGTCAAGCTGCGATACCAAACAGGACCACAGGGAGACATCAAAGACCACTAAAGCTCCACTGGATACATTCAGAATCGCTAAACTTCTTACCACTGCATAACACCTCAGCCAGCCAGCGTCCATTATAAAACATTCTTGCTTTTAATCCAAATACACAATGAAAAGAATAATTTACTGACATCTGGACGCGAGTCACTATTCTCTCCACAATCTCTGATGAAATTGTCCGTGTTTTTCTCTGCATTAGCGCTGTTTTGTCCAACTGTCTGAATTCGCTTAATGGATCCTTGGACTTTCCAGGAGTTTATCGGTTTACATTAATGATCGCAAAAACCTGCTTCTTTTCATTTTTAAGGTATTTTTTCGTTATAATGTACTGATTCAAATTAGTAATTAATTATTATTCTACTTCTCCTGACATGCTCTTGCACCTCACACAATTTGGCTGAAAGGATAAGCATAGTGAAACAGGACAGCGCCCACACATCCTCACATTATATTATTTCTTTGAAAATTTATATGAATTCTCCATCTTTCTAAAGAAGTTGACGCAAACATGGGTTTATCAATGTTTTTCTATTGTGTTATACGTGTATGCCTTTGGACTTAAATGGACTGAGTTGTTTTATGCATTTTTGTGATTACAAATAAATGGAGCAGCCGTGACTGAACAAGTATGTTTTCTCATTTTATGTAAAATAATTAGCAGCATTGGCCCCGCCCGGCTTGTTAGCCCTGGCTAGCACTGGCCAGACAGTGGAAAAGCGACAACCCCGGCGGTAGACCGACTCTGCTTGCATTCATTCACACGATTTGTCGAGATGAGAGGTGACCCCTCCTGATAGTGTGATTTATATACTGTTATTTCACCACACACTGACGCTTTGACTCCGAGTACCGGCAACATGTCAGAAGTGCCAGTACGCACGAAAGACTAAAATACAGAACGTACCGGCCCAATTCAAGCACTGGATCACACATATTACACAGCCTGCTGCTCATAACTGCACTGTAAAAAACTGCTGTAGTTTCTACAGTAAAATTTTACAGAATATTACCGTTTAAACATTTTACAAGATGTAGCTGTAATTCGCAATGCATTATGGGTCAAATAAGGTTTTACAGTTGTTAACAGTATATTTCCATGTCAACTGTAATTCTTTTACAAGAAGCAGGTGTTGTCACTGTAGCTCCTGGTTTTTACACTAACTTACTGTAGTGTGGCATTATGGGATTGCGCGCGCTTCATTCAAATCTGAAATCCAGCTGACTGGAGCAGCTCGAGAACGATTGAAGATTAGAGGCTTTATTCACAATTCCTGGTAAGTTCACTTAATTTTACTTAAGAAATATATCCTTTTATATTTATTTAAATTAATGTATAAGCGATATCATGTTACAATAGCCTGCTATCAGACATTTAGACAAGCGGCCTTGGTATGTGCAGTAAGCTGGAAATTGCTATCATAGCATAGCTAAACTAAATGCTGCATTTTTCTCATTTTGGCAGTTAATTTTCTTATTGAGAGCATTTAAAGTAGTGTTTACCCAACTTTTAGCGTAACGCCCAGTGCGAACGATTGTCATAGTAACTACTATCTGTCGAAATAACTGACGAACAGCAAAATATATGAAATTTCATTTGTTCATATGTGTTCAACTGTCTCATATTGACGTGACAACTTACTATAATTAGAAACTAACGTTACATGTAAATGTGTGTCTATTGCCACTGTAGTTGTACTGACATTAAAGCTTGTCTGGGACAATTTTTTAGTGAAAGACATCTTTGCATGCCCGATTGGACAAGTTAGCCTGATTAAAACTTGGGTGTGAAAAAAAAAAAAAAAACCCCAAGGGAAGCATCGAAACGCGAGACTGATTCTTATTTTATTACATTCAACATCAAAACAAATAACCTTAACGGCACACATAAACTCACAAGAAACATGAGGTAAATGTTCAAACTGTTGAGTTTATTTATAACATATGATATTGTTAAGGAGCATAAGCGAGCTGTTTTGCTGATTATCACGATTGCAAATGTTACATAGTTCAATACACAATTAGTTAACATTAAGTTACTTACTTTTTAGACACAATATTGACTGTTGTTCTATTTCACCAACGAAAATCGTTCCAAACAAAGATCAAAGCAAAACTCAGCTGTGTTTTTACTGAATGATTCAGCATTTTGAACAGATCGGTACAATGAATGACTCAATTGACTCACTCGTTAAGTTATTTGCTGCCACCTAATGGCGGTTTAGTTTCACGTTTAAAAAGTATCATAGCATTTAAAAATGTATGTAAAACATTAATGTCATAACACAGTTGTAATTTTGCATTATAAATGATTTAATTTGATTGGTTTGATTGGTGTACAATGTATTATTATAATTGAATTTATTAATCAAATGTAAGAGTTTGTTTATTTTAAAGATTTTAAAGGATGCGATTTCAAGTTTTCCTTTCTCTTTGGAGTGTTACAAGCTGATTGTGCATAGATAAGATCCCTGAAGTTGCAAAGACTAAAGTCTCAAAACCAAAGAGATATACTTTATCAAAGTTAAGACTCTGCCACGCCCCCCCTAAAACGGCTCGTTCTAACACGCCCCCACATATCTTCCTCACTATGTGGAAATATTTGCATAATGCCGCCCAAATGTGCACGTCACTCTAACTTACTGTAGTGTGGCATTATGGGATTGCGCGCACTTCATTCAAATCTGAAATCCAGCCGACTGGAGCAGCTCGAGAACGATTGAAGATTAGAGGCTTTATTCATAATTCCTAGTAAGTTCAAATTTTACTTAAGAAATATATCCTTTTATATTTATTTAAGTTAATGTATAAGCGATATCATGTTACAATAGCCTGCTATCACGACATTTAGACATGCGGCCTTGGTATGTGCAGTAAGCTGGAAATTGCTATCATAGCATAGTTAGGCTAAATGCTGCATTTTTCTCATTTTGGCAGTTTAATTTTCTTATTGAGAGCATATAAAAGTAGTGTTTACCCAACTTTTAGCGTAATGCCCAGTGCGAACGACTGTCATAGTAACTATACTATCTGTCGAAATAACTGACGAACAGCAAAATATATGAAATTTCATTTGTTCATATGTGTTCAACTGTCTCATATTGACGTGACAACTTACTATAATTAGAAACTAACGTTACATGTAAATGTGTGTCTATTGCCACTGTAGTTGTACTGACATTAAAGCTTGTCTGGGACAATTTTTTAGTGAAAGACATCTTTGCATGCCCGATTGGACAAGTTAGCCTGATTATAACTTGGGTGGAAAAAAAAAAAAAAAACTAGGGAAGCATAGACTGATTCTGATTTTATTACATTCAACATCAAAACAAATAACCTTAACGGCACACATAAACTCACAAGAAACATGAGGTAAATGTTCAAACTGTTGAGTTTATTTATAACATATGATATTGTTAAGGAGCATAAGCGAGCTGTTTTGCTGATTATCACGATTGCAAATGTTACATAGTTCAATACACAATTAGTTAACATTAAGTTACTTACTTTTTAGACACAATATTGACTGTTGTTCTATTTCACCAACGAAAATCGTTCCAAACAAAGATCAAAGCAAAACTCAGCTGTGTTTTTACTGAATGATTCAGCATTTTGAACAGATCGGTACAATGAATGACTCAATTGACTCACTTGTTAAGTTATTTGCTGCCACCTAATGGCGGTTTAGTTTCACGTTTAAAAATGATCATAGCATTTTTCCAACATTTCTTATTTGTAATTTCAAAAATGTATGTAAAACATTAATGTCATAACACAGTTGTAATTTTGCATTATAAATGATTTAATTTGATTGGTGGTACAGTTCTACAATGTATTATAATAATTGAATTTATTAATCAAATGTAAGAATAATGATCTTTAAAAAAAGCATCATATGACCCCTTTAAAATATATGCCTTTTTTATGTTTTGTTGGAATCACAACACTCACAGGATACAAGGATACATAGAAGCAAAACAAGTGGAAAGGTCTCAGAGAAGAGGGACAACCCTCATGTGTGTGCTCATCTCAGAAAGTTGATGGACTTTCAGTATGTATTTATTAAATTGTCTTTTGCAGGAATATTCTAAATGTAATAGAACATAAGCTCAAACAACAGAATTTGTGGTATAATGTTGATTCCAGCATTTTATTTTAATCCCCTTTTAATTAAAATTATACGAATTCTGTTGATTGACCTTAATTTTTATAGAAAGTTAATGTTCTACTCAGAATATGGCTTATTTTTTTGTGATATAACAAGTATTTAGTTATTTTGTGATGCTATGTTGTTTTTATGATAAGATTTTAACTGCTGAAAGACTGACATTTTTATTTTTACCAGTAAAAGCCTTGCAATGTCTTTCTGCCAGTTTTAATAAATATTTATTTGCAACATAAGTATTTGTAGTTATTTTGTGATGCTATGTTATTTTTATGATAAGATGTTAACCGTTGAAAGACATTTAATTTTTACCAGTAAAAGCCTTGTAATGTCTTTCTGCCAGTTTTAATAAATATTTATTTGCAACATCTTTGACTTGGTTTTTATTCATTTGTAAATTAAGATAGTGCTCATGATAATGCATTTAAATCCGTATTTTACAGTTTACAATTTAACGTTAAAATTATTCTTTGCAGCATTTTCATTGTTAAATTATTAAAACATCATCTTGGATTTAGGGGTATTTACAGGATTTTATTGGCAACTTTAGTTGCCAGGTAAATACTGTACTTTAGTGAGATTACAAAATATTGCTGTAAAATAAACTACAAGTTTCAATGTTACTGTAAAAATATTACAAATTACTCTATTTCACATACAGCAATTAACTGTAATTTGCTTTGCAATATTATACTGTAATCCATTTTACATCAATTAACAATTTTTACAAGATTTTATTGGCAACTTTTTTGCCAATAACATCCTGTAAATTCTACGGTACATTTTTTACAGTGTGCTTAAGAGTGCACTGGCCGCAAGCGATGACGTTGTGGAGGATATTGTCGGACCCACACACAACACTTTTTTCTCACTTCCACTGACTGTCATACACGGAAGTCGTTCCGGCGGATGACATAAGACGTCGATGTTGCGTGATTAGTGACGAACGTGGAGAGAGATCAAAACAAAACACCAGTCACGAATTAGAAGTACAAAATGAGGATTTGTAAAGAAAAATGTTGGAGGACTTCGATATAAACCAAGAGGAGATTGGTTTTCCTTTGCTCCTGCATTTCTCATAGGCGCACGCACGACGCATACGTCCTACGTCATCTGCCTGCACCACTTCCATGTACATCAGTCAGCGGAAGTGCTAGAAAAGTGTTTATTACATTTGAAATATGGATATTTATCTTATGAAAACGCATGGATTTTAGGGTTGTGCCGATAGACGATAGTATTGTGTATCGACGATAGTCAGAGATATCGACGATAGCAGATGTATTTGTCGATAGTCAAGACTATATTAGGCTCATTCTCCTATTAATGTATTAAATAATAATAATAATTATTATTATTATTATTAGGCAGCCTATTATAATTCGGCTATTATTATCAAATTGCCCCGTTTTTTCATTCAGCACTGTATTTCACACATGCGCGCGCGCAAATGAGGAGCCTGTAGCCAGTGAAGGAGTTTACAACCACAAACACAGACACATATCATCTGCTGATATAAGGTATTTTTGATTTTAATGCCACAGTTATGTGCTGTATGACTGATGTAACGTTATTCGTTTCATTTAAATTTACTCCAAATGTATGAACTTACCTGTTTTAAATACTTTATATTTAACGTGTTCGTTTACGTCCAATATTTAGTGTTTAACTGGTGGGTCTTTAAAATAAATCTACTTTTGATTTTCACCGCTGACTGATTTTGCAGACCTTTTAGACTGATAACTTCCGTGCTCTGATGCGGCAAACTTGTCACAGGACGCGCGGTCCTAATAGCGATGTATGACTGTTGTATCCAAATATATATATGAACTAGCTGTTTTAAATATTTTTGTATTTAACATGTTAGTTTATCAGTGTTTTTGAAAGTATATTATTTAGATTCGCGGTGCTTCCATAGGCTCCCTCTCTCTCTCTCTCTCTCTCTCTCTCTCTCTCTCTCGCGCGCGCTGTTTAAAACACCAAATATGAAATAGCCTATGACAAGTACAGGGAGTCTCTCTCTTGCCCCCACCCACCCATGCACGATAATACCATCTATCAGCGATCTAACAGACTAGTGATATGACAATTTGAAAAATGACTATATCGGCCAACACTAATGGATTTGCTAATGGAGGCCTTTATTCACCCCCCGGAGCCATGTGAGGGACGTTTTATTATGGATGCGCGCACTTTATTTCACATCTTCTGAACTGCTGACAACCAACACCTGCTTACCCCCATTGAATGGCTTGGAGGGGCCAGGACAATTTTTAATATAACTCCGATTGGATTCGTCTGAAAGAAGAAAGTCACATACACCTAGGATGCTTTGAGGGTGAGTAAAACACAGGCTAATTTTCATTTTTGGGTGAACTAATCCTTTAACGGCTCAATTATCAGCTAGTAGTTATTTGAAGAACAATTATTTGGGAAAAAGAAATGCCACTGCATTACTAAATAATGAGGAAATTCCAAAAATAAATAACATAATTCTTACAAAAGGTGTCTTTATTTACAGACTTTTTGATTACTTTAGTTTTTCATGAGGTTATGTATTAAATAAGAACACTAAACAAAAAAAGTAGTAAATTTATTCAATTATTTTCATGAATATTACTGACAAAACTGTGTATCTTTAATTACACTGCTATGTAAACAACTAGACTGTAACTATACTGGTTTAAGTCTCTCAGTATGATATAAGTTGTAAGTGGCTGATTCATTAAAAAGAACTGACTCAAAAGATTCACTCATTTAGGAATTGGACTACACTAGTCGTACTGTATTGTTTTGATTCACTAAAATAAGGAGCCCATACGAGTCATTTGTTTGAAATCAGACTACACTGATTGCGATTGTGTGGTTTTGCTTCACTACAAAGAAGAGTCTTCATTGAGTGCCTATGATTCCTAAAAATATGATCAAGGAAGACAGTTTGCTAGAAATTGGAATAGGGCTCTGGTCTTGCTCTTAACTAGGACTCCAGAGCTGAGAAGAACACATGATTCCTTCAGACCACAAATAAGAGCCAATCAATACTCTGGGAGGAGAGAAGAACAGTCCATGAGACAGCCCATTTTTGTACCATGCCAATCAAAGGAGACAGCCCATTTTTGTGCCATGCCAATCAAAGGAGACTCCTTCTGAATCACACACATTTACTGCAAGCTGTGAATCACCCCTGCCCACAGAGCTGATCGTTCGCCATCTCTCCCTTTTCCTTTTTAACTCGTTCTTTCGCTCTGCCACTGCAATCAAGAAGCCACAGACACACAGCAGAAGACTGCCAAGTCCACGTACAAACTACAACACTCTTGGCACACCCACACACCTCCAAACACAGGAAGTAGCAAAGCACAACTCAGCAAGACCTAGTTTTCTTCACCTGCAAAACAGAGACAGCAAAAAAAAACAAAAAAAAACAGCATCCACAACTACCTACTGCACATGCACACATGAATAAGCTCAAGCAACACTACATAACAAACCAACCCTGATTAAATGTCAACAGGAGATTTCAACATGACCCTGTCTGTGATTAACAAATTAGGCCATTTACTACCCATTGAACCACATCTATTGCACCACACTCATAAGGGGCTGTTCACATAAAATGTGATTTTTCATTTCACTGTGCTACTTTTCCATTGTTTTTCTATATAAACAAGCGTGAGACCGACGTCTTTGACACCGTGTCTGCGTTTTGACACGCCGTTCTAAAAATGCAACGCTCAAGTTTAAATAAGTTCAACTTTACAAAAAACTGCATCTCAATTTTTTTCCCTTATACACAAAAATGCAGCTTCAAACGCAGCTTGGCGCAGGGTGGTGGAATGGAGGAAAGGAATGGTTCTTAAGACAATTTTTTAAAACTTTTTCTTATAAATTTTCTTATAACTTGCAAGTTTAATTTTTTATTAAAATCTCTTTATTAGGGCTAAATTAAGATACAAATTTCCCAATACGATTCAAATTTCAATTCACAATTTCAATAACATTCTGATTTGGTTCTTGGATACATTTTTGGCTACATGAAGTATTTTAATTTGAATAAATTTTTTTGAATTTAAATTTTTTTTACGTAATGAGCGTTGTTTACGTTCAGTAGACAATGCGCATGCTGAACGTAAACAGCGCTCATTACATTGATTACATCCTGGGATACTCTCCAAAATGGCGGAAGACGGTAACTCAGGGAGAAGAACTGCTATTTGCTGTTATTATTGTTTTCTTTGTGCACAAAAAGTATTCTCGTAGCTTTGTAAAATTACAGTTGAACCCCCGATGTCACATTACTGATGTCCTTGCTACGTTTCTGTGCGTTGATCGTGGTAATATCCTAGCTGTCTATGGAGGGTCAGAGGCTCTCGGATTCCATTAAAAATATCTTAATTTGTGTTCTGAAGATGAACGAAGGTCTTACGGGTTTAGAACGAAATGAGGGGGAGTAATGACAGAATTTTCATTTTTGGGTGAACTATCCCTTTACACAAGGAAAAAAAAGTGGCACTGGGTTTGAAATTTAACATCAGAAATTGACATTGCTGCCATTTGTTGTAATCGTTTCATGTGATTGACAGGCTGCTTTAGGGGAATTCATCTACTGGACAACCTTATTGCCCAGCTCTTCTGCAGAGATGCCATTGCAAGGGGGAGAGCAAAAAAAAAAAAAGATGTGCACAGATAAATCAATAATAAATATTGCAATATTTAATAGTGACTTGAATATTAATTTCTCTTGCTCTTATCAACCGTGCAGATGGTTGCCAACCCCAGCAAACAAAAGATAGAACAAAAGAAAGCAGCTTCACATTATTGTACCACATGAGAATGGGCTGATAGTCTGTACAAACCATCCAAACACCTCCTGCCACAACCAGCTCTTCTACCTTCCTGCAATATTACATAACAAAACCACAAAACAGACCACCAACTATGGGCGTTAAGTGTTTTCTTGGCTGCACCCTGACTCAGCAGGCCGCCCTGTGTACATCATGGAGGCGAGGCTGACCTGGGTGGGTCTGGCAGGAGAAGGGCTGAGACGCAGGGTTGGCGGACACTGGCTGCAAAAGAGCTGTACTTCCGGCGGGCAGAGGTTGGCCCCGCTTCAGTAGCTGCTTGTGTTCGTGTTGACGGAAACGAGGGGGCACCTCTCGGGGCGGGTAGCGAGGGGCTGCTGGCTGCTGCTGTTGGTTGCCGGAGGGTGC
>NW_015536545.1:164250-176690 GCF_001515605.1 Sinocyclocheilus anshuiensis
AACTATGAGAGGATTCGGGAGGGATGAGCGGGTGGCGAGACCATCGCGGATGTCGTTCGCCTGTCTCTACCTATCACAGCCGGTCTAGACGCACAGGGGCTCTCGGGGAGGGAGACGAAAGGAAACGAATGTGCCATTTATCTTAACGCATCCGTGTTGTGGAGGAGGCAGAAACGGTTACACAATTAGCCATCAGAGAGACTGATCCAGGCAGATCTCCGCCTGAGGCAGAGGCAAAGATGAAGCAGAGGGAGCGCAAACATCTGCGTGAATGAGTACCGGACTTACGTAACGCAGACGGGGGAGATGCTTATTCTGCTGGGGGAAAAAAACACCATCTGGTGGTGGAGCTTGGAGGAGAAAAAAAACACTTGGGTTTCTAGGCTTTGATTGATTTTAGTAGCTTCAGAATTTTCAGGCAGAGTGACAAGAGGGTGAAATATCAAAATGCATACAAAGATAGGTCTACACTGATGCACTGAAATTATTCACAGGAGGCCCTCATCGAACACACCACAAAACTTTAAAAAAAGCTCTGCAAACTAGAGGTCTGCTACCCGACCCTAGCCCGACGGGTCCTGAAATACTTACGGGTTTCGGGTCGGGTTCGGGTTAATGTTTCATGAATAGCTTCGGGTTCGGGTCGGGGTCGGGTTTATAGCTAAACTAAAACTATATGCAGTAGCCTAGGCTACACTGCTTTCATAGATGCACGCACACACATAGACGCACACACACACCTCATTGCTTGTAGAGAGGCGCGCAGACGCAGCTTCACACACGCAACTTTCATCCCTCTCTCTCTCTCTCTCTTTCTCTCTCTCGCTAATTCAAATAAATGATATAATTAATTAATTCAAATAAATGCGATCTTATCGCACTGCATCTCTCTGTCTGATTTAAAGCAGGCCGAATGCTAACGAGCCTTAACTGACGAAAATGACCATAATTTGCACGATGGAAGAATTATCGTCTTGTCGAATACAACCATTCAAAAACTCGGCAGAATTTATGTGACCGAAGCACCCGATGTTCATAAACTTTCATAACTGGTAAGTGTTTTTTCTTTTGCCTTGTGAACTGGCCGAGCCTTAATGATTGTGTTTCTTTACATGTATTTGTTTACTGACCGTTGCAAGCAATCGTGAAATACAGCATTTTTTTTTTTAAATTGGCAATTCGTTGTGGGGGAAAAAAAGATTTCGGGTTCGGGCTCCCGCTCGGGTCGGGTCGGGCCGGGTCAGACGATCTCGGGTACGGGTCGGGTTCGGGCTTCAGTTTAAAGCCCGTGCAGACTTCTACTGCAAACTGGTTAATACAAATTGCTGGTTTGTAATAAAACACATCGGTGACCACTCAACCTGCTTTTATTTTCTCTGTAGAAAATGTCAATAAAAAGGTCTAAGCCATGAATCAAACCAACCCACTTCAAGATTAATTACAACATTACAATCTTTGCTTTGAAGAATGTGAAAGTGTAAGTATATAAAAATAAGGAAAACAGACAAAGGTACAAGACTGTGTACTTAATGACTTTATGAGGGAATTAACTACTCATCCGATAAAGTTTTGCGACTGACATATATCAAATGATGGTATACAAACTAGGGTTGTGCCGATAGACGATAGTCATGCCTGTGTCTGATGCAGAACCAAGACGACGATTATTATTATTATGCTAGTATTATTATCTAATTAATATTAGGGCTTATTTGCGCCATTATATTTCTTTTTGCGTATTTTACAGTGTTGCGCGTTATAACCAATCACACACGAATATGTTGAGTTTATGAATGCAATGGCCAATCAGAGGTGTTCAGACGAGTCGTCGCTGTTTCGACATGAAGATGAGTTTCATGTCCGCGGGTTGAAAAACGACCCCATTAACGTGATATTTAGCCCCTGGAATGCGAATTTTTACCAGGGGAACCCCGCCAAAACACGTGCATTTCATCCTCGGAACGCGATTTTTACTGGGGGACCCCCTCGAAACACGATTGGGCAGGTTTTGTTGTGAAAACCTGGCAACCTCTTCTTAAAAGCAGTGGCGAAATAGATTACACTAACATTAGGCTGCTTTTAGCCATACCCTGGAGTCAGTTCACTCTCCGGCTATGAAACTAAGTAAGTCTCACAGGTTGACGATAGGACGATGTGACTATGGAGCATATCATCCAACAGTAATACAAACAGCTACTGATTAATAGTCATTATTAGTGTTGTCAAAAGACCCGGTACTTCGGTACCAAGTCGGTACTAAAAAAATGAAAACATTACGGTACCAGGTTTTTTTTGATTTATTTGTGGCGGCCCGCCACAAAAGGCTTTGACTTCATTCAATAAACATGAGCACTGCACGTGTCAAAGTCGAAACCCGGTGCGGGTGTTTTTATATCACTGTATTTCTGAAGGAAACCGACTGTCTTCAGAAAATTATGGATGTCATTTTCATTTCATCTGGCATGTAATGCCTGAGCAGCATTTGTGAGCGCAGCACTTATTTGATTACAGCCGTTACTGGGGAAACCTCCATCTCTCCTGCTCTACAAGCGCCTCCTGCTGGCAGAGAATGAATTTGCATATATATGCTGCCAAAAATAGAGTGCAAGTCTGTGAGAAACACCGCTTTTGATATGAATATTATTCAATATTTTAATTTGAATGTCGGATTGAAATGAACATTGCTGTTATTAGAGTAGTTAATCGCTAGCATAAGCGAAGCTAACGCTAATATAATGAGCATTAGAATGAAGTTTCTTTATTAACTATTTAATGCTCCTATAACTTTTATTAGGGTAAAAAAAACAGGAGGACATGATGACATTTACTATTTTTTACACACCAGAAGCTTTTAAATGAATTGTGAATCTAAAATATGCGTGTTAGAGAATGTACAAATGGTTAACAGTGTTTATTTGGATTAAATGAAAATATAGTAAAAAATTTTAATTAGCAAGTTTTTGTGTTTTGCTTTGGTACCGAGAACCGTGGATTTTCACTGGCATTGGTACTGAATAATGAAATTTTTGTACCGTGACAACACTAGTCATTATACATTAGTTACACATAAAATTGCAAAATGACTGCAAAATATTCACGTATATTCAAATGAACAAGTCGTTTGAGAGGATGGGGAGACTGACTCAACGATGTGTTCATCACTTGGTCAGTTTAATAGGTTACACTTGTCTACTTTTGGTGTTAATCGTTGAACCAACAAAAGATTGAAAAAAATACTGAATTAGAAGATTGAAATGATTTTTTCTGCTTGATTACTTTATATAAAAAAAACATCAATTTTTTAAAGATTTGATCTTTTCTTTTTTTATCATGTTCAACCAATTTACTTTTTCCCAAACATGAATTTGGGACTACAATATATGAATGATTTTAGTTGTGTTAATGTAGCATTGTAAGAACCGGGAACAGGATTTCCACAACCGTGCTTTGCATGGGACTGGATAGGGAGAGTACATTTTGAAATAGTGTTATTTTATGCAGTTTTAGCAAGATGAGAAAAGGGGAGATTACCACTGTGGTGAAGTGTAGTGCATGTGCTTGGGTTGAGGATCTGCTAACAAGAATTCAAGTTACTTTAATTAAAAAGCAGTAACTATGGGAATGCAACAAATGCAACCAGTTCAAGCTTTTGGCTGCCAACACCTAACGTCATATGTTAAAAGTTATATTTAGCTTGCTAGTGTGTGTAATTGTTACCCAAGACATCTTTTAAATCACTCAGGTGAACTACACCTTCCGGAATGTACTGCTTCATTCCTATTGGCTGAAAAAGAGGCTCACATACACTACAGATTATATACTGGAGAGGCCCAATGTGACGCAGGCTTAACGCTACATGAAAGCCAAACT
This sequence comes from Sinocyclocheilus anshuiensis, assembly GCF_001515605.1. Lineage (NCBI taxonomy): Eukaryota > Metazoa > Chordata > Actinopteri > Cypriniformes > Cyprinidae > Sinocyclocheilus > Sinocyclocheilus anshuiensis. The sequence goes on from NW_015536545.1 coordinate 168,121, forward strand.
AGCATTAACATGTCCTTTCAATTTCTCCCTTTCTCTCTCCCTCACCCGCACTTCCCTCCCCCAGTCGCGGCCCCTTGCTCTCTTTCATGCCATGTTTGCAGCACAGACGCTCTCCAGTGGCGCAGTCGCAGTGCTAAGCTGGAATCAGTGACGCCAATCCCTGCTTAAGTCCAGCTCAGCCTGCCTGTCACGAGCTGGGCCGACCAATTGCTACAGTTTCCCCGTCCTCCTCCGCTTTCCTCGCATCAGAGTCGGCCCATTGTAATAGCCGATTATGAACGTGTTACAGGAAGCATATGGACATGGCTAATTTCTCTTGATTACGCTGGAAGTACCTGCATATTCTGTCTTTCAGACTTTTCCCCCGGGGCCGTGTAAAATGACTGCAGTCAGGGCCTTTTGATGAAAGGTTTTCTAGAAGCTTCTGTGGAATCTGTCAGCGGCCGTCCAATCACAACACAGCACTGGCGAGGGGAGGTTTGATAGTGGAACGGGGAGGGAGATGCAACGAGCTCTCGAATGGGAGACGAGGAAAAAAAAAAAAGTGTGTGTGCGTATGCATCTAAATCCAGCTCTCTGAGCACTGGACACAGATACACAACGCAAATCCTCAACCAATTATGCGGTTATGAGATTCATGTGAACTGAAACGCTTTAATTGCTAACCAGTTTACTAAGGCTTGTTTTAAAGCTTTGTTGCTCTGATACACTCTCACGTGTAAACACATTAAAGCCACTCGCCAGAGCTCTGATAGAGAGACACTACACAGGATCTGTTAAAGCAAAGTTATGGGTTCAATACAAGGTAAGCTCTAGCAAACAGCATTTGTGGCATAATATACTACAAATAAATTAATAATAACAATAATAATAATATACTACAAATTAGGGCTGGGCAAAAAAATCGATTTTTCGATATATCGGTTTGTAAAATGTGGTCGATTCAATATCGATTCTCAAAGGCCACGAATCGATTTTTTTCAATATTTATTTCCACAAACATTGAACATAAGATTTACGTTAATCTTATTACTAGTCTAATCCACTAGATGTCACCCCCTTATTTGCCTTGCGCGATGTTACAACGGAGAGTCCGTCATTCATTCATTGCTTAAAATGGCGGATTCAGGTTAGGCTTGCCGCGATAGACGGTGATAACGGTGTTAAGCCGCAACATCAGTTACGTCACTTGCCCACCGCGTCACTGACCCCCACCGTCGTTTTGATTTTTTATAGTAATAAAAATAATTTAGTTCAGTAAAAGAACAGACACTACAATTAAAAACTGAATGCGGCTGCTCAATGCAGCGTACCAAACGACAGTCACATCACAGATCAGATTTAATTTATCCAGTGAGGAGAGTGAGTCGAGCTGACTGACAAGAAGAGTGAGGTGAGACAGACAAGATGATGGCGGATGATTTAGTTTCGAAACGAGATGCAAAAGCGCCTGTTTGGCAATATTTTGGATTTTGAAAAGCCTGTTGAGTTTTGCTGTTTATCTAAGGTGATTTTGGAAGTTTTTTTAAACATTCGTTTCTTATTTAATTGGTTCCACAGTGTCTGCTGATTTTTACCGAGGAGAGAGGCGTGGCAACTGCCATGCTTCGCTTGTTTGCAAGCCATGATGTCTCTCGAGGAAAAAAAAAATATTGCGCTCGCCTCACGGTAGTAGCTCATTTTCTCATGGGCGGGCCAAATTCTCTGGGCGGGCAAAGCAGAGAAAGGGGAGGTAACCTTTCCCCGTATGACGACATAAAGGGAAGATTCCAGATTGGGCCATCTGAGCTTTCATTTTCTCAAAGGCAAAGCAGGATACCCAGGGCTCGGTTTACACTTATCGCCATTTCTAGCCACTGGGGGACCATAGGCAGGCTAGGGGAACTCATATTAATGTTAAAAAACCTCATAAAGTGAAATTTTCATGCCATGGGACCATTAAACTTTGTGTAATTTATTTATTTTATTTGACATCAAGGTGTATTCCTTGCCTCCAAGCTTTCTTACTCGTTTTGCTAATAAACGTTCTACTTTCTTATTTATTTGGTTATATATTATACATGTTTACTTACCCTATTTCCAGTTATTCGTTTTTGCAAAAACAGCAAAAATTTGCTAAACCAGCTATAGCTGTTAATTTAACAAGACAACTTTTTACATGAATTGCAGTGATGAATAACTAATTCACTGGCCCTACAAGAGTAATAAGACAATTTTTTACAAAAAAATACATGCATTTTTATGACTGCATAATTCATGTGTTCCACATTTCTGCTTTGACACCCCCATTGTGCAAGCGCATGACCCCATGTACTTCCACTGTAAGTGCCTTACTGTTACTAAAAAAAGAAAAAAGAAAAGAAATTATTATCTGTGGTAATGGACATTATTCCATAAATGCTGTCGATATACATTAACTTATTGATCCTGGAAAATTATTTTAATCACCATTCTTCTACAGTATACAACTGCAACAGTGAGCCAATGCAACTTGATCAGACATGCAAAAGCTCATCCACTAACACTGTTTTATCAAACAAACAGGCACTTGGATAAATCATACCCAAAAAAATAAATAAATAAATAAAATAAATAAACTGCCTGGGACGTTCATGGGATGCTGTCTCAACAAAAACCCAGGCACTGTTCTAGAGCAGGAAGAAAAGACTGACAGGAAAAAAGCAAACATCAGCTTTTTATGGAGGCCGCATTAGATATTAAACTCGTCTGTTTGCGAAACAGCTCAAACGCACACTGCATTCCCAGTGAATTAAGCACTTCATTACAAATAGAAAAAGAAAAAAAGCATATTATACATCAGCCCGAGGGAGTATTTTCCATCTCACGGTGTGCCACAGATCTTTCTCACTTTCACAAAGACATCTTCATTTACTGACTGATGGGAAATTAAATCCTGCATTAAACGTTCAATTCTTCGACTACACAGGACAGATGAAAGCACTAAAGGTATGAGAATGGTGTAACATGTCATGGTAGGCTGAAATTACAGGACCTGAGCCCAGTCTAAGTACAGAAGAGACACCTTAAATGTAATTACAGCACACTGACTGCGCCTCCTACTACAGACACGCACTCCGCACATGCTGCTAAAGCATAATGACAGGCTTTCCAAGATGAGCCGTGACTTCAAACGGAGGCCAGAAAACGCTGAGTGGGTTTATTCTGATCAAAAACACTTTCCGGCCCTGTTTTCAGACTGTGAGTGAGTTACGAGACAAGACAAAGGCATTGTGATGTGGAGATGTGAATCAGACCTCACAGAGAGAACAGGTTTTTGAGGTCAATATAATTGAACGTCACTTGCTCTCAAAGGCATGTTAGTGGCCATCTGTGGAGGAGAGCACAGGCAGAGTTTGTACCACCAAATCATCATCTGTCACTTTAACAGACTCGGTTGTAAATGTTTTGCTATGATCTATTTTAAACCATCCTTGTTTTCCAGAAAATGATATAGTGTTTATAAAACTTAGGCTACACTGAATGCTAAGGAACTAAAATTATGGTAAGCATGAGTTTGAAGAAAAAGTTCTATTCATTCAGTCATTAAACTCAAGTTTCCATGACATTAAGAAAAATGTGTAGTATTTTTAATGTGACAATAATATTTCCTGTCATGGTTCCCACACTTTCTGACCATGGTTCCCCTAGTGAAAAATAAATATACTAAAACATACATGAAATAAATTTATTTCATGCTAAGTATACTATACATTTACATATGTACTTAATAAAAATACCCTGCAATTGTACTTTCAGTATACTAAACTGGAACAACTAATTTCGTAGTTAGTGCAGTTTAATTGTGCGTAAGTAGCGCTGAAAAGTCCAACCAAAGTATATTTGATTGTTCTAAAGTGAAACTATTGCAAGTATACTTTAGGTACACTTTAAATATCTTGCATTTAAAGACCGATATTATTCAAAGATCATACAATCTTCAATAGTGACATTAAAGCACATTTTAGGCTTAATAATAAGAAATGTGCATTGTGCACAAGTAGTACTCAAAATAAAGTTTAATTATAATTTTTATATCAGTAAGTCTCGAGCGATATGTCAGTAAATATGTTAATAGATTTGAATTATATTTAGTATGAAATAGATGTATTTTAAATATATTACATTTTTACTAGGCTTCCTGATATTCTGTGGCTGGATAGGGTTTACATAAGAGATTTCACAAACAGCAATTTCTAGCCAAGAAAATACTTCAAAACTGAGTGTACCTTACAATCATCATCATCATCATCATCATCATAAATAATAATAATAATTAAAAGCAGTTCTCAACATTTTGACTCACTGGCTCCCCACTTAAAAAAATAAAAAATAAAAAACTTAAAAAATATATTTTTACATACACTTTCAACCTGATTAAATATTTTGGAGCAAAATTGGCATAATTAGAAAATGTTCATAAAAAGTACAAAAAAATAGAAGTTATGAGATTATTCCTAATTTACATATTTGCAGGTCTAGAATTAACACTTTGAAAATTAGGCTAGGGTGAAGGGGTGAATTAAAATTAGAAATAACACGATTTTTAAGTATTTTAGCTTATTTTAATGCTTGTTTTGCCTTTAAATAGTTTTAAATTGTCTTGAGGCCCCCTTAGAAACTTGCTGTGGCCCCCGGTTAAAAAAAACACTCATCTAATCACCTATAGAAACTTTTATGACTTTTCCAGGCCTAAAAATCACACTTGTAAAATTCTCTGATAGCTCCAGGTTTTCCAGGAATGTGGAAACCCCATTCTGTGGCAGGAGCTCTTGCCTTTTTCTTGTTATTCTGTTCTCTAAATGTAAAACAAACAAACAAATAAATATTGTGATCAATCACTTTCACTTAATTCTTACTCTCATGTAGCAATTCTTCTATATTTCTTCAAGTCAATTTTCATTCTTTTTCACAATTCTTTTTCAGAATTACTAAGCTATTTACATTCATTCCTCAAGTATTAAGTATCTTATTTTTTCATCTGTCAAAATGACAAAGCATTTTGGATTCTCTTTCAACGTTTTTTAAGTTCAGTAAATGAGGGAGCATTTTCTTCAGTATACAGAGGGTATATCTGTGCATGTCCTCTGGAGCCAAACACATGAGCGACTCTCCTTTGGGTGGCACTTATTACACAGACACCTTGTGATGCCGTGTGCATCCCCAGGTCCCAGACTATGCTTGTTGCTATGGAGATACACACCTTGCAGTTGTTTTTTCTCTCCGCCTCTCCCAGATCTCATCACAGCAGAGCATCTGTCACTTCCTCACAACACAAACAGACCTCACTTAGGCTGCTACAGGACTCACAAAATGTAATAAACTGACAGGTCAAAATACAGGTATGAGTGAGCAGATGTTAACAGATAATATAGTTTTAAGGGAGGCAGCTTTATGTGCAGTTAACCAGGAGGTTGGCAAAGGAAATGTTGGGTAATGCTCTTCATGATAACTGCTATGTAAGGAGCTATGTAATTTGAAAGGCTATGGGGACATCGCATTTTGTGCTTTGTCAGCGAGAGAAGATGCAATAACCAAACACATCCTTCTGTATGATTATATACAGCAACAATAAAAACAAAAACAAAAAAATTGGATACAATAACTCAAAGGCACAATATGTAATTTTCGCCGATAGAGGGCGCGTATTCAAAACAAACAAAGAGACAAAGGCGTAGTTTGATGATGCTGTGACTGAGTGTGGAATCATGGGAGTTGTGGTCTTCATCCCCACAGCCGATGCAATCTGACGGGACTCGGGTAGAAATCCTGTTCATGGATGAGCTAATGATTTATTAACGTAGTAGAATGAAGCAGGGTGAGGCTGAAAGCCGGCGAAGTGAAACGAGGCCGCTGAACGAGCGTGACACACGAAACATTTGGGATAATGTAAGTACACAAGTCAGCAAAATATATAACATTGTTCTAGTGGTTTTTGGATATTTTAATAAAAAAATCTTACATATTGTGCCTTTAAATGGATCTCTCAGAATAAATGCAAGGGATTGGCTTACAATATAACGTTTTTTAAATAATATATTTAAAGCAATATTAACCACACAGCATAGCCTTTTTATAAGCTAATTAAATACTTTCCAAATTATATGTACACTACCGTTCAAAAGTTTGGGGTCAGTTTTTTTAAAAGAAATTAATATTTTTATTTATTATGCTACAGACTTGTTATGAATTTATTATGATTATAAAGTTATTATAAGTTATATATACGTTATATGAATTTATTATATAAAATTATTAGTTACAGTTTTTTGAGCAGCAAATCAGCATAGAATGATTTCTGAAGGATCATGTGACACTGAAGGCTGGAGTAATGATGCTGAAAATACAGTTTTGCATCAGAAGAATAAATGACATTTTAAAATATATTCAAATCGAAATAAATTATTTTTAAATTAAATAATATTTCACAATATTATTGTCGCTACTATATTTTTCATCAAATTAATACAGCTTTAGTGAGCATGAAACATCTCTTGAAAACATTAAAAAATCTTACCAAACCTAAACTTTTGAACAGTAGTGTACTTGATCTCAGTTAACTATTTTTTTTTTAACCTTTTTTATTTTGGATACCGATGGAAACAAGTGTAGTATTAGTGTAAAAACAGCTTCATAATATGTAGCACGTTAAAATCAAAAGACTCCAAACATTAATACATTGTTAGCATGACTAGATAAGACACGACTTAAGCTACTGTAAAATAGCCTATTTGAGGAAACTGAGTTTTCCGCTCGGGTGTCAGATATACCACGATATAACAGAATATCAACAAGCGGGCCACATAAAAATGGCTTGAGGTCTGCATGTGGTCTGTGTGTCGATTAGCACTGCGTTAGCACAAGCGAATAATCTTTTGTTTTTACAGTATTAAACCCTAGATGTCAAACAAAATGGGCAGCTCGTGGTTGGTGAGTTCGATACCCCTCAGCAGTGAGATTAGCTCTAATACGATCTACACAACTGAGAGTGACACGTGACCCGACCCTGCCAATAGACACGTTTCAAAGGCTTCACGCATAAGATCATGAATCAGTGGAAGCCACTGCAGGGAAATCACCATAACGCTCGCCTATCATGCTAATCTCATTGTTTTCCATGTTTAACCTTGCAGGAACGAGAAGAGTCTGGAGATCTTAATTAGTGGCGTTTAAATATGCAGCTGTATTTAAGTCCTGCGGTTTCTCGCGGAGAGATAAAAAGACCCACATGAGAGGAAGACTGGGAGCTGCTCTACATGAAAACTGGAGTGACTGGGGACGTGCCTCATGGGACGAGCACAGAGCAGAGAGAAATCCTTACCATAGTCACCCTCAATTAACTGCACTTCATATGAACAGTTAATCTAAATCAATTGAATCGTTCCAAAAATCGTTTTTTTTTCCCAATAACAATAAGACTCAAGTTGTGTTATGCAACTTTCTTTACTACTATGACAACAGCTCATCTGATTTCAAAATGCTGTCGTTGTTCCAGTGAAAAGCAGCAGTACATTGTGACAAATATTATTGTATTGCACACAATTCTCAAGGTACTTTACAATGCCCCTCATCTCTCTAAAGAAACAATGGGAAGTCCAATTCATTTTAGTGAAATCGTTTATTCAGATTAATTAGTAAGTTTTATTGAATTGGTTAACAAAAAGATTTGAGTCATCGCACTACATAGAGACTTCTGGGATCAGAATCTTAATATTTGGTCAGTTTTGAAAGAAATTTATATTTTTATTCAGCAAGCATGCATTATAATGATCAAAAGTGGCAGTAAGGACATTTATAATGTTACAAAAGATTTTTATTTCAAATAAATGCAACGAATCCTGTAAAAATGTATAATGGTTTCTACAAAATCAGCATATTAAAATGATTTCTAAAGGATCATGTGACACTGAAGACTGGAGTAATGATGCTGAAAATTGTCAATGGTAATGGCATATTAAAGTAGAAAACAGTTATTTTAAACACACACACAGATGTATAAATTTAAGAAATATATTTAATATTTATATATAATAGAAATATGATTTATATTATACACAAATATGAATGCCCTACTTAGGCATTTCGTTTATTTCATTAGTTGTATTTAAGATACTTATTGCTTTCATGACTGATAAATACTGCTCTGATGTTCTCTGACAGTTATAAAAATATTATATAATATTGTCCTCTTAAATGGCTTAAATGTAGCTGGTTAAAAACAAAAACATTTAGTAGCTTGTAATTAGAGCCCAACCGATATGGGTTTTTTGGGGCCGATACCGATATTAGGGAGTAAAAAAAGGACGATACCGATATATCGGCCGATATTCTTTGTGTATATTATAGTACAGTACCAGTCAAAAGTTTGGACACTTTCCCATTCGTGTCCAAACATTTGACTGGTACTATATATAGAATACAGTATATACATAAACAGAATATATATACATAAACACATTTTTTGCAATGATCACTCAAATGTGGTGATCAAACACTTATAATGGTGACAGAGATTTGTAAGGGCATTTAACAATTTAACAATAAACTTGCGA
>NW_015536545.1:176734-187667 GCF_001515605.1 Sinocyclocheilus anshuiensis
GCCGATACCGATATATCGGCGACAGGCTCATATCGGCCGATAATATCGGCAAAACGATATATCGGTCGGGCTCTACTTGTAATTGCAGCTAGCTACTTCATAAAGAGGCTCATAAAGACTAGTTTAAATACTTTAAATCAGAGATGTTCACAAGTCTTTAACTTGGAGTCCGAGTCAAGTCTGAAGTCTTTATCGCTGGAGTCTGAGTCAAGTCTCAAATCTTTATCGCTGGAGTCTGAGTCAAGTCTGAAGTCTTTATCGCTGGAGTCTGAGTCAAGTCTCAAATCTTTATCGCTGGAGTCTGAGTCAAGTCTGAAGTCTTTATCGCTGGAGTCTGAGTCAAGTCTCAAATCTTTATCGCTGGAGTCTGAGTCAAGTCTGAAGTCTTTATCGCTGGAGGGCTATAGACAAAATATATGATCTATGATCTGCTTTGTAAAAAAAACAGAGGCGTTAAGATGTAAGGTTAATGTACATCCAGCCTGTTACTTATATGTTTAATCCATTACCATGTTCAAAACAGTTTTTCTGTAATCAAATTCTACAATAAAAGTCCGATCTACCATGACACATAAGGAAATATTTGACACAGATATTACATAACCATACATTTTATAAATACATACGTATTTATGAAATAAGTAGTGTTGTCAAAAGGCCCGGTATTTCGGTACCAAGTCGGTACTAAAAAAATGAAAACGTTACGGTACCAGGTAAGTCAGGGGTATTCAATTAAAGTTCCAAGAGGCACGGCCTCTATATTTTCTTCCAAGCAAAGGTCCGGACAACAAAAAAAAGAAGCAGCAAGAAATAATTTTTTTTACATGTATTGTATTTTTACATTTAGATACATGTGAGGCCATGTGACAAAAAAAATACTGTTTCTGTTCAGGGTTTTCCTCCTGAAATCTATACTATTTTAATATTTTGCTTAAAAGCAATATCTAGCCTACTAAAAACAATGTAGCTACAATAATCAAAATGTTCCCAATCTTTAAACTAATAGTTTCAAAGTTTAAATTTCATCCTAGCCACCTAACAACAATTTTCCCAATTATAATTAGGCCTAGATATTTTTTTTAAATGTTCTTAGCCTACAGATTAATAATGCTAAATGTCAGAATATGTCAGAACAATGTCACATCTGGTTTGAATAGCTAGTCAGAGTCATAGGTTATAGATAGATAATATATAGTAAGAACAATAACTATGCATCCAGAGAGAGAGAGAGAAAGCGCATTGAGCTGAAAGGACTTGAATAAAGCGCGTTTGGCTTTAGATAAAAATACTAAAGGATATAGCGCTGAAAGATATTTACCATAAATGACCCTGAGCGCTTATGTGATCCGCTCCGCTGTTTTGACGCACTGCTCACTTAAAATGGTGCTGTGTTACAGCTCGCGGTCCGGATGGATGCAGGGGTGCGGATGCAGTCCACCTTTTTAAAATCAGTTTATAACTATTTAAGGATAAAAGACTCGAGTTGCTTTTAAAATATTCACAAGTCCTTTTCCTTGAGTCGAGTCAAGTCTCAAGTCATTTCGGGTCGAGTCTGAAGTCAAGTCTGAAGTCTATAAAAATGCAACTCGACTTGAGTCCCGAGTCACTAACTGAGTGCCCATCTCTGTTTTAAATTATGATTAGCCTCGTCACAAAGTAACTTTCCCAACACTACGTCATAACAACGAGGCCACAAATTTCACTAGGGAATCTGCTATCTCTGGACCGAGGCCACTTCTTAAACCAAAGCAATTTGCACAAACCTCTAATCTGGGATGAAGCACCACTAACTGCTAAACACTGAGGAACCGCACCGTAACCTGCCGCGTCTGACACCCTAGGCTGGAATTAGTCCAGGCCGGGTCTTATAAGCCAGAGCTTTATGATCAAAGGAACGTGCATGAAGACAAGCAGGTACAGCCTGTGGAGCAGATACCGGAGCTTGGCTCACCGGACCTGCGCTACCGGTACATGTGTGTCTGCGTTCTTTCACTCCACATTCCACCAAACTGTTTGATATTCAGACAGGAACGTTATGAAGACAGACAGCTCTATTATGAGCCATTCCGTGCTTTTCCCACAATCCCTTTGTTCTTCTATTACTGCTACAGTGGGGCTTTTACACAGAAAGTGATCAGCCACATTTCAAAACACACACTCAAGGACAGTATGCTTATAGAATTGTAATTTTTAAAGGGAGATCGAGCTCGTGTGAACACACACACAAACACGCACACACGGCAGGCAAAAAGACAAGATGGCGGTAGGCTGCACTGGCTGAGGCAGGCTATAAATACTGACCCAGTCAGAGAACTTCTCTGTCTCTCCACACACAAACACACACCACCTCCAGCGGTTCAAACACATACACGCACACAAACGCACACCGAATTTGAACACACACCGATGTTCAAATTTTCCAGAATTCAAAAGTATAGTAGTTTTACAACTGAGGAAAATACATACCTATATGTGTCATTCTTGGTAAAGGTCTCATTATATTTGGGGATCTTTGCCTTACAGGTTCAACTCAAGAGTGAAATTTAAAAAAACGCAGAACCCAATTTCATCCCACTAACTCCATACGGGTATCTCAGTAAAATAAAGCCCCATTATTATTCTATAATTTACCACATAACGCAAAGTGTTGGTTTAATTAACTAAATGAGAAAAGCTAAATAATCTGTTATTAAAATGACTCACAGAGCAATGAAAAATCCCATCTTTAAAGGGGTGGTTGATCAGCTTTTTTTGAAAGCTTGATTGTGTTTATGGGGTGCAGTGTAACATGTGTTCATGCTTCGTTTAAAAAAACCTTTTATTTTCACATATTTTAACTTTATTCTACACCACTATTTCCATTTTCGTCAAAACGGTTTGTTGAGTTCCTGGTTCTATGAAGCCCCTCCCTCAGAAATACGCAATGGGCTCTGATTGGTTAGCGGGTTCAGTGTGTTTGTGATTCGCTAACCGCCTAGTGCACGTTGTCCGGAAACGTCACTCCCCCTTACCATTACAGGTAGTTGCATGCTCCCGGGGGCGGGGTTTATGTAAACATCGAGGTTAGTAATGTAACAAACCCAGGAAGAAGCTCGTTGTAGTCCCTACCAGCCGTTTTTGTAGTCCTTAAAGGGTTACTCCACCCCAAAATGAAAATTTTGTCATTAATCACTTACCCCGATGTCGTTCCAAACCCGTAAAAGCTTAATTCGTCTTCGGAACACAAATTAAGATATTTTGGATTAAAACCGGGAGGCTTGTGATGGTCCCATTGACTGCCTAGTAAATTACACTGCCAAGGTCCAGAAAATTATGAAAGACATCGTCAGAATAGTCCATCTGCCATCAGTGGTTGAACCGTAACGTTAAGAAGCGACGAGAATAATTTTTGTAAATGACAAAATTTTCATTTTGGGGTGGAGTAACCCTTTAAACAGTGATTTCCTTGAAAGAAAATATATCCCTTTGCATTGAACTCTGAGCGTCGTAACTTTTCAGACGTTGTTTATGCTCTAACAGCAACATTACACACTAACTAAAGTTCAAAAAGTGAAATCATAATCAACCACCCCTTTACCAACTTTATGTAAATGGGCTGCTCAAAGAGGACACTGAAAAATTAAACACACCTATACTAGATGCAGATAAACAAGATTGTTACTACATATACACCAAATAAACATTACATCAAGGTCTTTGTTTTCATATCAAGAACATATTCCACCATCCTAAGTCATCTGATTCAGCGACTTGATTCAACCAGTTACAATTAATACATTAATTACAAACAAACAAACACACACACATATATAATACATATATACATACATACATACATACATATATATATATACACATTATATATACATATATAAGTAACATTTTAATTAAATATATAACAAATAAAATGAATCACAATGCTTTTTCAATAACAAAGGCACAAAAACTGAAATGGGACGTCTGCTTTTGCACCAGCCCCCCTGCCGGGGGAAAAGTGGCAATTTATTTGGTGCCTATGTTACTGCCAAGAGACGTTTTAGTAACAAAGTGAATATCTAAAAAGCAAGTTCAGAGCTTGAAAAAAAAACATCTAAAAAGCATGCTTCACTAGGCCATGAGTCATCTCTCTGCTCACTGCCCTGCATGCACACAGTGGGTAGCGGCTGGCCTCTCAGATGGGCTGTCTGGCTAAGGACTCGAGGAGCAGCAGCCTGTACTCTGCTCGTACAGTGGATGCCAAGGTCCCAGGGGACCAAACTCCTCCTTACGAACGGAGGAACTCAAGGACGAACAGCCGGACTGAGTCATTAGCAGTCATTAACTATGCCCTAACTCAGCAAATAGGGCATAGGAAAGTGCTGTAATGAGCAGGTCCTTAAAGCAGAGCAGGTGTTAACTGACAAACAACCTGTGTGAGCTGTTCAGCCTGATGTAGGCCTGCTGGGTAATGGACCCCGCTAGAACAGCCCCTGACTGCCATATCAAACAGACTAAACAATGTTTACACAAAGAACGATTAACTACTGCGATATTAGCATCCACACCAACGGACAACAAAGTTCTGTTTACTGTAAAGCCATGCTGCAGGCCTGTTGTCTGCCACTTCAAATACATGAGCCGTTTAAAATCAGGTGATTCTGATTGGCTGTCAATGTTTTTATCATTCATTAGATGGAGAAAAAAAAATTCTGAAGTGATCCCAACAATAGCATTCCTCTGTGTCATTAAGAAAACTTTAGTTATCGTAACAGTTAGCGATGTTAACGGGGTGCTCACCCTGTGGTCTGTGTGGGTCCTAACACCCCAGTGTAGTGACGGGGACACTACACGGTCAAAAAGCTCCGTCTTTCGGATGAGATGTTAAACCGAGGTCCTGACTCTCTATGGTCATTAAAAATCCCATGGCACTTCTCGTAAAGAGTAGGGGTGTATCCCCGGTGTCCTGGCCAAATTGCCACCACTGGTCCTTGTCAATCATGGCCTCCTAATAATCCCCATCCACTTGATTGGCTCTATGACTCTCTCTCTTCTCCACCTGTAGCTGGTGTGTGGTGAGTGCACTGGTGCCGTTGCATCATCCAGGTGGATGCTGCACACTGGTGGTGGTTGAGGAGAGACCCCCTCCACATGATTGTAAAGCGCTTTGAGTGTACAGCAATACACAATAAAGTGCTATATAAATGCGTCATTTATTCATTCATTCATGTGAATGGGCTGCAATACAAACACGGCTGTCTGAACAATAAAAACCAGTTCCTGTTCATGCTTTCCTGATGTTTAGGAGTAAGCCTATCTAAAATCAATAAAATGTCATTAAAATAGTGGCACAACAGTCTCAGCAAAATAATGTAAACTAGGGTTGGGCGATGTCTACAGTGAAACATCGCGATGGACGATGACATCGTGGAGCTGGGCGTGAATCCGCATTTAGAAAGGCACGGAAAACAAATAACGTTTGCTAACGATTGCCTGTTACATTACAGTACATAAAATTTCACTTACCACATAAACATAGTTAGGAGAGATGACTGATAGGACGATCGGCGAATGATTTGTAAAATGTGTGGTAAGTACTGCTGCTCCATAGTATAAACAGAGTACGTGCGATAGCGAATCTCAAAAGTGAAAGTGAAACTAAAAAGCGATCGTGCATTCAAAAGCAGTTTCAATGCCAGGCATAATAGCGGCTCCCTGATGCCCGCAATTTATATACAGTATAATTACCCAATGATAAAACTGCGAGAAAAAGATACAATATTTTCCTATACGATACAATAAAAAATACATATTTTCCTCCCATCTCGTATTTATTCCCTTTAGGGGGTTCCGTATACACATAATTTTCTTTCCGAACACGGTATTGGGACGCGGCGGATTGAGGGGGGAGGGGGGAATCACGATGCCGGCTCAACATCGTGATATCCATCAGCCATCGGTGATGGCATCGTCTATCGGCCCAACCCTAATGTAAACAATTACTGACAAAATTAAAATATTCCGCAACCCTCAGTAACTAACTATAAGATATTGTTTATCAGTATGTGAGTTTCCTGAGAAGTACCCAAGTGTTGCTACTAGGCATGGGCCGGTATGAGATTTTGAAGGTATGATAACCTTAACCAAAAATATCACGGTTTCACGGTATTGTCGTTACAGCTCTAAAATGTACAGCTCTAAATGACTGGGTAAAAATATATATATATATATAATTTTCCGCTGAACACAATATATTTTGTTTTTGAGCAACATACGGAGTATTAGGAACAGTAGAATTTGTTTATTTTTTCTTTGATTTGTTTCCTAAAAAGAAGAAAAATAAAGACTGACATCTTTATTTAACCTAAATCTGTAATTAGTTATTTAATTTTAGTTATATAATTCATATACATATCATTTATATAATTTCATATCATTTAGTTATATAATTTCATATACACAATTTGACCTAATAATAACCCAATTTGAAGCAAAAACAGAATGTTCTGTTCTGACTAGCTTTGTGAAATTATACTACATGCCTGAACGAAGCAAACAGCAGAAGCTCTGAATGAGACGCAGATTCACTCTCTGACAGCAGGAGGCGCTCATGGAACACCAGATACTGCGTTTCCTTGGTTACTGCTGTAAACAAAGCAGCACTGCGCTGAAACACTGCTTTAAAATGAACTATACAGAGACGAGATTAAAAGAAAATACCTCGTAAACTTTTCTGAAGACAGTCAGTTCCCCTCAGAAACACATTCATATAAACCCCCAAATCAATATTGAGGATTTTCTTCCAATAGTTCGTGCATCATGAACAGTGAGTGATCTGCCTGCTACAGTATTTTTCTCTGTGCGTCCATCTTCAACGTCTCTGGCCTGTGTTAACGGGCCTTTACAGACTTCATATTTTCACATAAATGACATTTTGGAAAACGTTTGCATTGCAACGCAGTTTGTGCAAGTCCAGAACAGAGACGAGTTTCTTGCAATAAGAAAAAAACGGCCGGTTGCCGATCGCGCAAGTTCCAGGGGAAGCTCCTTAAATTCGGCCATCCTACACACACGTGACTGACCGCTCCGGTTTTGAAACAGTGACATTTTCAAATCGCGGTATACCTTGAAACCGGTAATCGGCCCATGTCTAGTTCCTACCACCATGCCCTACTAGTTGAGATACAATTAGAGATACATGCACGTCTTACAGTCGACACTAAAAGAAATAAGTAAAATAAAATTGTTAATGGATATGGCTCTACTGAAAAGTATAATATAGACTTGTGACTGAGACTGAGCTGTTTTCTTGCTGCTATGTGATTCCAACAAAAATCTTTTTAGAAGCTTTCAAGATTTGATGACATGAAGAGTGCAAACCATCGCAAATCCAGCAATTAGCAGTGTTGGTGGTAACTCATTACAAGTAATGCGAGTTACGTAATCAGATTACTTCTTTCAAGTAACTAGTAAAGTAAAGCATTACTTTTTAATTTACAAAAAAAATTTCAGAGTTATTTTTTCAAATCAGTAATGCCAGTTACATTGTTTTTCCATTTATTGATCGCCAGCTCTCCTGTCATCATGTTGAGAGAAATGGGGAGTAAGTGCAGAGGCGATATTAACCAATGTCTTTGCTGCTGACCTTTGATGATCCAGTTCAACCATACTAATAGGCAAAAATTACTTTAGATAAACTAACAATTGTACTTTGTTTTTTTATTGCTGAAGAGTGTTTCTTCTCCTGCGTTCTACTGTACAGACGTGAATTTACTTCTGCTTCAGCCTGAGGTTTATTCATTACACTTTTTGGTGTGAAAGGGCTTTTATATTTGCTATAAATAGAACTTCTTATATTAAAAACAATCAAGCCCTGCTTATATTTAAAAAGTAACGCGAAAGTAACGCAAAAGTAATATAACGCATTACTTTACATAAAAAGTAACTAAGTAACGTAATTAGTTACTTTTTTTAGGGAGTAATGCAATATTGTAATGCATTACTTTTAAAAGTAACTTTCCCCAACACTGGCAATTAGTATACACAAACCATTATTTTCTAAGTGACTGATCCAAACTCTGAGAAGATAAACAGTACCCACTCAATCACATTCCTCAAGATATAATACATATGTAAAAATTCAATACATTTCACAGTATCATAACTCGATTCAAACCAAAACTGACATGTCAAGCATGTCAGAGCACACTAAAAAACATCTCAACGCTTAAACAACCACCTTTATTACTGAAAAGCAGGGCTTGTTAAAGACAACCAAAAGTATATAATAAGTGTGCAAGACAGAACGTACCTGTGGCTGAAGTGGTGCCTGAACCGGGGGAAAAAAAAAAAGAAAAAAGGCAGAAACAACTGAAAAATCATTCAAAATCAGCAGCAAACCTGATTAGTCCATGAGGTTTGTGTGTATGAGATCGAGTTAAGACAATGAGTTAGAAAGTGAAAGAGAAAGAAATAGCTTGGGAGAAAAAGGAGAGGTGAAAGGGGGGTGGTTGTTTTTTTTTTCAGTTGCCTGAATATCTGCCGAGGCCTTTGAGTTTCTCTGCGGCCAAAACAAAGAGACAGGAAACTTAAGCAGGTTCTCACTCTTTCTTTCACACGGTTCCATCGCTCTCTTCCTCTACTGACACAGACACCTACAGCAGCTTTCCATCAACCTTTTTTTCTTCTGTTATTTCTCTTTTTTCATTCCACAAAAATACTCCGTCGGTTTGGCAAGAGCAATTCTCTGTGAATTTCTCCAGGTTGTGTGTGTGCATGTGCCCCTGTGTGGGGCCTCCTGGGCCTCTCTTGAAAAGAAAAAGATGGTTCGGCAGTCATCTACTGCTCACTCTGTACCAAAGCCTCTCCAGTCTCTCCAGAGCTTCACGCCTCAGAGCTTCCCTTCACCTTTCTCTAATGACACAAACGCTCTTTAGGTGACACCATGCTGAATATAAAATGTCCAACTAACACTCAGAGAACATCACATATATACTTGTTATTAGAAGGAAGCACGGTCAGAATGGTCAACTAGTAGGCGAAAAATGAAAAATGAGGTCAACTACTTTTTTTTTTCTTTTTATGTGGCTTTAATATTTTTAGTGGCAGTGCTTTAAAGGGAGCACAACTTCACAGAGAGTGTTTGAACATGCTGAAAGACTAAAAGAAATTGTGTCGAGCCTTCAAACTTTAACACATTTCACGACAATGATTGTCAGTCTTCAAATCACTTGTTGTTATTAACACGTAGGTCTCTGTATTTATAATGACCGATGATTTTGTTTGCTAAAAGGTTGCATAATTCAGTCATTTTGTGTGATGAATACCATTCAGTTACCCCACTGAACAATTGAGATTAGCATCTATACATCTTTGAAAACACATCTGGCATCAGATAGACATGCCCTCAACCAGTCTATATATACACAGAGCTTCTTTAAAGGGATAGTTAACCCAAAAATTTAAATTCTGTCATTATTTTGAATTGATATTTTGAAGAATGAAATTGATATTTTGAGGAATGTTGCAAACCACACTATTTATTTCCATTATATGGATAGAAAAAAAACATTTTATGTCTAGAGAAGAAAAAAAAAAAGCCAAACTGTTTTGAAATAACTCCACAAGTGAGTAAATGATGAATTGCAAATGAACAATCAGCAAAACCTACATTAACAAGGAAAACCATTTGGCACAGTTCTAACATCACTTTATCTATTTGTTTGTATCACATTTGTCAGATTATAAGAGATCCGTCACACAGACGGTATCTTGGGTAAAGGATTTAGAAGGCTTAGACATAGAAAGGTCAATATCGATCCAGGAGGGTTATGCTACACTATCACCTTCTACAAATCCTTCTCAACAAACAAGTGATTTGGTCTATCTTACTTTTCTTTACGCACAAGAAATCTAACACACATGTCGAGCCACCCAGCAACCAGTCAGCCAAATTCAAGATCTAACAGGCGGAAGGAAGAAACATATCCTTATCAGCTGAAGATAATGCGTGTCCTTAGGAACGGTGGCCCAAGAGGGGATAAAGAAAGATGTGAAACAAAGCAAAACCAGATTACATCTAATTAGCAGAACTCTGCGAATGCCCCTAGTGCAACCCGATTAAAGAAAAGAGAGATTCTCATGCAGTGATACAGAGATTCGGAGGATGAAAGTGTGAAAGAAGGACAAAGACGACTCAGTTCTCCGGAGTATTTTGCAATAGAAGGTCCCTGTAAGCATTAAACCAGCACTTCTTCCTGCATCAAGTCTGATGTTTGAGAGTTCCAGCATTAGCAGATGCTCTAATGAAATTTATGACTGTCTATCCCTCACATGACATAAGTCCCTCTCCCATCTGCCCCACGACAGCCCTCAAAAAGCCCTTTCTGCTGTCTAAAATGTACTGCCTCATACCTCACCCCTCTCAATGAAGGGGGCGTAACCTGTCCTATGGGGCAAGGAGTCCTCAACCAAACATGTCAGCTCAGCACATACTTTCCTCTCTTGCTCTCGCTGTCTCTCTTCCAGTGCTGTCACTCTCCCTTCTCTTTTAATTTGGATAATGTCTTGGTTAAATCATTGTTAAGCAGCAGATCTACTAACACAGGACAGATAACTTTGAATGAATGGGTGTTTCTTCATCTACAAGAACTTTTATGTCCTAGTGGTTGATTTTTTTCCCAGCTTTTTTCTTTTTATAACACTAAACTTTTCTCTAGCATTTAATTACAAATGCTTTCAATGTATAGATTTTATAGTTTTGCACTTGTCCCAGACAGATTTTATTCTAAAAATTAATCATTTTATTACCTGTTTAAAACTATGATAATCTACAAAAGGAGCAAAACAAGTATTAGAAAATTAACAGTGTGAAAATTTAAAGTTATGAAATGGTATGTCCATAAAAAAAAAAAAGATAAATAAAAAGTAAAAAAATGATTAATTTTTAGAATAAAAT
>NW_015536545.1:187812-191865 GCF_001515605.1 Sinocyclocheilus anshuiensis
ATTCATGATGAATAAAACATGAGCTGTGCAAGACAAAGTAGTAAGCTAAGGGATAGTTCACCCAAAAATGTAGCGTCTATTTTAACGATGCCCTTACTGCCTTTCTGGGCCTTGATCGTGTCAGTTGTGTTGCTGTCTATGGAGGGTCAGAGAGCTCACGGATTTCATCAAAAAATCTTAAATTGTGTTCAGAAGATGAACGAAGGTCTTATGTGTGTGGAAAGACATGAGGGTGAGTAATTAATGACAGAATTTTCCATTTTGGGTGAACTATCCCTTTAAGGAATATAATCCTGATTTACTGCATGGCCAGTTACAACTGCTCAATACGCCTGCTTTTAAATGTTTAAAATGCACAAAATCCTTCAGCAGTTACCAAACATGGCCGATTTGTCTCTACCAACTGTTGCGCTGTCTTGTGCCAGTCATTCAGTTCGCCCACATACACTAAATAACTGCACAGAACCTACTCTTCACCTCTTCTCTACTCTCAAGTGATTAAGACACACTAGCCAGTTAGCATTTAAAAATTCTGTCGCACATACAACTATTTTGTTTTGCCACTCCAGTAGTGTTTGAGATGCATGTGGTACAAACATATGTATATGGAGAAGATCTTTAAAAAATAAACTTAGAGCAGCATTGCAAAGAGAATCATAACTGACCTTTGGTTTTCTGTTCAGCAGCCTGTAAAGGAAGAACAAAGGTAGACAGAGATGAACACTTTCACAGGTCCAACGTACAAAAGCTTTATAACAAAGAAAGCGTCTCTTCTGGAAGAACAAAACCGAGTAAAAGTGACTAATGGAACATAAATCTTGGAAAACATTACTGATTATAACTGATTGATTTTCTATTTAAGTATTATGCTAAATAGAGATCTAGCTGAATATTTGGTGCTTAATCAATCCAAAGAGCAGCAGGACGTGGCCTGTGTAACCTCGGTGAATGTTGCATTAGTAAAACCAAGATGACTCCACGACAATGTCTAAGAAGTGAGCACCATAATAACTATCTGTGTTTGAACAGAGCTTCAAAGGCAGATGCTAAACAGATTGTTGTGAGCTCTAGGTGTCCAGTTTGGTACCTGTGGTTTACATTGGTAAAGATGTCTCAGAAGCTTATGACAGAATCAGTAAGGTGTCCATTAAGCGGCTTTTATAACAAGGATGCAAGCGAAAGATTCTACGTGAAAGCTTGTGGGTCACGCGAAAGAAACTGACCTTTTTCTGAGCAGCTTCCTTCTTTTTCTTTTCCTCTTGCGTTTTCTTTTTCTTTTCTTCCATCAAATGGTTCTCCTCTTGTGTGACGTGTTTTGTGCCAAGGCTGTGGAAAATAGATCAGCTGTGAGTTATTTAGTCCGAGGCTTTAAAATAAATACAGACAACCGACAAAGTAACTCTAAAACACATTATAAACACATATAATGCTCTACTCTTGATAAATGATTTCAGGACAAAAATGTTTAGCAAGAATAATTTTTTAATGGCTGATTCATATCTTTCACATCACGTTACCACCCAAGGACAGTTCAAGGTAACAGAGAACTAAATTCTCATGAATATAACAAAACATAAAAATAATTAATTATGACAAAAATATCTAGTAACTATAAACCTGATAACATGTCAGATCCCCTAAATGAAACGTCTTCAGTGCCACATGATCATTCTAATAACATGTCTTGTTACAACCATGTTAAAAACAAAGTTTATTTAAAATAGAAATCTTTTGTAACATTATAAATGTCACTTTTGTCTAGGGTTGGGTATCGAAAACCGGTTCCATTTTAGAACCGGTTCCAAATTTCCAAGAACCGGGTATTCGATAAGACGCGTGCATTTCGATTCTGCTTAACGATTCCTGCGTTCGCAATTTAATGTGATTAAAAACGATTTAAGTGCAGGAACGGAAAGAACTTGCGCCGTGTTTGCGTGCAGCGCACACGAAGCGCAAGCGTGACCACAGAGAACAGAGGTCGCGGTACGGGTTTCCGGTTTGTCCGTTCTCGAACCGTTCCGTGTATTTCCACTGTAGAAAAGGTTGTTCCAGGCCGAAACTGACTTTTTTCATATCTGTCGACCAATATGCAGAAAACTACGTCAGTATATCATCATAAACACAGCCGTTTTTGTCTTACGTGAACGTAAACAGATGAGAAAGAAAACACACATGTACAGCATTTTTAGATCTGCGTGCGTTCGGTGTTAAAGAGACAGCAGCCTAATAAACGCGCTGCCTGTCATTAATGTTAATCAAAGAACAAAAGAAAATCATTCACTGATCTTGACTGAATATACTTAATAACTTTAATTGATTAATCTATATTTTATTTATGAAAAGAAAACTACGCAGTGTTTTTAAACTTTTCATTACAGTTTCTGTACCTGAAATTTTGTTCAGTTGTATTTATTTATGATATTGCTAATTGATTTGTTTGTTCCTATCTTATTACTGACTGTTTACTTGTCTCTAACACTTTAATATTTGAAATTTATATTTATCTGGTTGTTTTTGCTGTGGTCTTTTTTTTTTAAAGGGGTCATATGCGATTTAAATTTTTCCTTTCTCTTTGGAGTGTTACAAGCTCTTGGTGCATAAAGAAGATCGGATTTATGAAAAGAAAACTACGCAGTGTTTTTAAACTTTTCATTACAGTTTCTGTACCTGAAATTTTGTTCAGTTGTATTTATTTATGATATTGCTAATTGGTTTGTTTGTTCCTATCTTATTACTGACTGTTTACTTGTCTTTAACACTTTAATATTTGAAATTTGTGTTAATCTAGTTGTTTTTGCTGTGGTATTTTTTTTAAAGCATAGGCAAAATTCATCTTGCAGTGTTCTGTAGGCTGCTGATTTTTGCTCGTGTTATTCAGCTGCAACAGAATGCTTTGTAAAAAGACAGAATAAATGTTTGACATCTAAATGTTTGACTATATACATTTTTTTTATATTGGATTTTTTATCTTATTGGAATCGAAACTACGAATCTATAAGAATCGGAATCGATAATCAGAATCGGAACCGGAACCGATAAAATTCAAACGATACCCAACCCTACTTTTGACCAGTTTAATGCATCCTTGTCAAATCAAAAAGTATTAACAAATAAAATAAAATGACAAAAAAAAAAACATACTAAAGAAATATAAACTTACTGAACCCAAACTTTTAAACAGTAGTGCAAGTATACATATTTGCTTTCTTAATACAGTAGCTGAAATAAAACTAAAAATGGATGAACACAAACAAGTTTGCTCATGTAGAAAGGGAACCTAGAAATGTAATCAACTGAGTGTGGCTTTTCAGACTAAAACAAAGTCTGGTTTACTACCAATAATACCAAACCACAAAAAGCTAAAATATTTTTAACAAAAGACAAGATATTCTCTAGTACTGAGGAGAAACACCAAACAGCTCAAAATAGAAAACTTTCTCTCCCTATTCATTTAATAATACAAACCAACCTGCTTTAAGACAAAAAAGCAAAATCCAATCACCAGGCTTGCAAAATAAATGAAAAAAGCATTGAGTTAAAAGTTCTAGTTAAAAAAATCCACTTGTGAACAGAGATGAATTGTATAAGAGCTGGTCTGAATCTTTGTTAACAACAGCCAGAAAAGAGTGTTAACAAGAAATTCACAGGGAAAAAAAGGAAGTGCTTGTGATTCAGAGGGACACTTCTTTTAGGAATAAAAACACTGACTTTGAACTTTGTTCATTGTATGCCACCTGTTTTCAGTAAACTCTGAGTGGATGAATCAGAGATAAACAAATGTGACATGAACCAGATGCACCAAGGCAAGACATGCATAAATATAAACCATAAAAAAAGAATAAATTGTATGTACAGGTGTGCTATAGATAGAATAGGGCAGACTCGATGACAGCTGAGTAGAACTGCTTCAGCAGTTTCTGTGGCAGGTTGAATTTCCTTAGCTGGCGAAGGAAGTACAACCTCTGCTGGGCCTTTTTAACAGTGGAGTCAATGTGAGTGTCCCACTTCAGGTCCTGAGAGATGGTGGTGCCCAGGAACCTGAATGACTCCACT
>NW_015536545.1:191946-198602 GCF_001515605.1 Sinocyclocheilus anshuiensis
TTCGCCAGATGGATGCTAGGCAGCGCCGTTCTGAATCCGCGCTTCCTGAGCTTCACAAGCGCGCCGGCTCGCTTCCCCCGTCTGCACGTCCTGAAGTGCTTGATCAGCGCAGCTGCTCCGCCAAATACAACGTTCAGCAAAACGTCCGAATAAACTAAATCCGGTAGAAGATTGTGTGGTGTGTTCTGCCGAATGTTCAGCAGCTCATCCCTGGTAAAACTGATCGTGTTTGAGAAACAAAAAACAGGAAAAACTAACAAAAACAGTACAAACACTGGAGAGCCAAACACTGAGGCTGCCGTCTGCGGCGCCATCGCATGGAAAAACATTAGATTTTTTAATCTAATAACATTAGATTATCTATATGTTTTAGAAAAACATATAGATAATCATTAATAAACATTTTAAACTAGTGATGCACAATATGTTGGTGCAATACCGGTGCTCAGGCCGATAAACTACCGCTCAAACATTCAGGGACATTAAAGCGTTTTCATGTTTTTGAAAGAAGTCTCTTACACTCACAAAGGCTGCATTTATTTGATCAGAATTCAGTAAAAATAGTATTATTAGTTTTAAGAACATTATACTCCAGTATACTTCAGTGTCACATGATCCTTAAGAAATCATTCTAATGTGTTGATTTAGTGCTCAAGAAACATTTCTTATTATTATTATCATCATTATTAATTTTTTTTTTAAATAATAACTACTCCATAAAACACTGTTAAATCTTTAAATTAATATACATTTTTCATACTGTACTAGTGTTGGGCGATATGCTCAATTTTCGTTTCGTCCTATCGTCAGCCTGTAAGATCACCGAAATACGATATTATCGTGCAAATTTAATTATTTATTTACTTAGTTTCATTGCCGGAAAGTGAACCAACTCCACTTAAAGTCGGCATGAAACGGAAGTTGCGATTGTCTTTTCTCCTCTGCTGTGACGTATATCCGAGTGAAACGGCATCTGAAATGAGAGGGCGAGACTTGATTTGATCAGATCTGAATGCCAGTTTGCAGTTAGTTGTGGGGGATTTCTCTCCACTGGATTCACCGCCGACACCCTAGCATGAATAAATGTTTTATTTATTAAGGATGGTGACGACGATCAACGGCACAAAACATGCCTAAACAGCGCGCGAGAGAGAGAGAGAGAGAGAGAGAGAGAGAGAGCGAGAGCGACTGCCTGAATGACTGAGCGCATCCTCCATCAGGTTAAGCCATATTCATGAAAAAAAAAAAATAGTTTGCGATGTTCTACGAGTAATGTTGTCGTAATATCCTAATATCTTTTCAATGTTTAAGGGTAATGTACTCCCTTATGACTGGTGTCAGTGCTATAAAGTGAAGCATCAGCTTCAGCTTTTCCTCGTCGTTTATTCCAAACGTCACTGATGTCACTGCAGCTGTTGGCAGTTCCAGATAGCTCCGCCCTTGCACCATAGCTCGTGACCGGAAGAGTAGAGGAGTCATTTTGAGAGGGAGGGGAGGTTAACGTTTTTGATTAAAGATTACGAGGGCACATGAATTAAAAAAAAATAATGAAGTGCACAGATACATTATTTATAATAAACACTACAGTATTCCATCAAAAAATAAGAATTGTCCATTTTGATTTCATGCCGACTTTAAGGCTAAAAGAAGCCTAATGTTTTTAATATGACTGAATTTATAATTAACATTATAACAATTTTATAGAAACATTGTAAGTTACTAATTATAATGCTTACATTTCCTCAGTTATTCGAAAAGCAGCTACAGAAAACGAGCAAAGAACATTTACATTATCAAAGAACTGACTTCAGTCCAGAGCGAGTTTATGCACTTTAAAAACACTCCCGTTATAATCAGCGAAGCTAGTTACACCGCATGATCAATAAATCTCTTATATTTACATCGCATGTACACCTGCACTTTGTTGTTTATGATGGGAGAATTCGCAAGTCAGAAGTCACTCGTCTGAACACCTCTGATTGGCCATTGCATTCATAAACTCAAAGGAATCGTGTGTGATTGGTTATAACGCGCATTCGCGCAACACTGTAAAAACACGGAAAAATAAATATGATGGAACAAATAAGCTCTAATATTAATTAGATAGTATTACTAGCCTGATAATAATAATAATAATAATAATAATAGTCTTGTTATCGTCAAAGGCATCAGCAACAGGCGATATCTCTGACTATCATCGATACACGATACTATCGGTCTATTGGCACAACCCTACCCTGAACTATGAGTAATCATTTCGTTTACAATAGGACCACCTGTTTTTTCAACCAATGGAAGATCATCAAAGGCATCAGCCACAGGCGATATCTGACTATCGTCGATACATGATACTATCGTCTATTGGCACAACCCTATACTGTACTTTTCATACTGATTTTGTGACGCATAAATTCACTTGTACCATTTATAACAATTAATTTAAGTGACAATTTTTAAAATGTTTATTCAAACACAATAGTATAAAATTTATTACTGCCCATTTTTTTAACATGTATATAAAAATATTCTCATTATCAGTACATAATTATCATGTCTCAGTCTATACTGACCTTTGCTTTAACTGTGTGTGAATAAGTAGACATCCCACAACATAACTGTCTTCATTGTTGGCCTAATATGTATTTATAAGTGATGCGGTCCAAGTCACAATCAGTGTGACGTACTGTAGGAAAAGCGGTAGGTGGAGGAAGGGAGGGGGATGAGCGAGTTGAAGAGACGGTGGAGATGCGGTGGTAGGGGGGGATACTAGACGCTCTCTGGGCACAGAGCCAAAAAATGTCAACGCTGCAAGACAAACAAGAGAGCCGAGAGCCCTCGGGAACCTGCTGGCTAGCAACAGCAGCCTACAGAGAAAGAAATCTGCAGCCCCTCCATCCAACACAATCACGCATTAGAAACCCATAACTTCCAAGCCATTTGAGAAGACCAGACCTGACATGCCAGTAAACCCCTGGATAACACGAAAATCTCCTTTAGTCACCCAGCCACACTCAACAAATAACAGACAAAAGATGGGGTGAAAGAACCTTTCGAGTCTGATTTTATTTCCGCAGGCGACTAAACAGCGGTGAAAGTGCGGTGTGAAATCCTGTTTTATGAATTCCAGACCATGTGCCGGCACCTTTTTAATTCAGGAGAAGAAAACTTCCTACCAGCCTGCATGCCAATGAAAAACAGCGAAAGGTGATTTTTTTTATATGTTCAGTTCCTGGCGGGCAAACAGCCGCTAAAAATAGCTTTTCACTGGACTGACTCGCCATCATAGCAGTCCGATGACTTTCATCTTCCTGCAAAATCACTAGTGAAAGCACTTTCACAAGCTCTGCTGACACTTTATTGCCCTAATAGATCATACAAATGCCTGCCATAAAGACCCCTGTCATTATACTCAAATCACGTAGGTCTTTCAGCGATTGCACATTTGTCTCAATAAAATGCAAAACTTCCAACAGTTCAACACGCTAATGGACTTAGCATAAGAGGCAACTCATGTAACGGAGGCTAAATTGAGAGTGATCAGTCGGTACGGCCCCAAAAAACCCATATCGGTCGGGCTCTACTACTAATCACAGAACCGGCTTTACTGACGAGATGCAAATGAAAATCGCATTTGATTATTTGCACAGCCCTACTTCACACAAAACTTCTGAAAATCACAAGCTCCAATCAGACTGGAGACTGCTATACAGCTTATTTTATTCTTTTTTTAAATAAATTAATACTTTCATTCATCAAAAATTCATTTCCTAGTGAAAAATAAATATATTAAAATATATTTATTTCACGCTATACTACAAATACATGTACACATTTAATGTACTAAATAAAAATACCCTGCAACTGTACTTTTTGTATACTAAACTAGTACACTTAAAGTCTGCTAAATTAGAACAACTGATTTTGTGCTTAATGCACTTTCATTGAGCAGAAGCTGAGCTGAAGTTCAACTACAGATACAGCTACTGAAGTATATTTTAGGGATGCACGATATTATCGGACCAATATCGGAATCGGCCGATAATGGCTTTAAATGTAAATAACGGCATCGGCCCGATATGAAAAATGATGCCGACATGTCTTGCCGATGAGAGGAATACATTAACTCACATGTGCTTAGGGTGTGCTAGCGATTAGATCACGTCAATACTGCATTTAGATCACGTCAGCATTGTGGCTCATTCTTGAAGCAAAATTTTGCCTGAATGGTGATTGCATTCACTGCTTTGGATCGCTGCATTTAAACTGAGAATGCACTTACAGAATGACGCGTTCAGTGTATGATAGAGTAAACAGTAACAGCACGTGCAGAGGCAGCCTCCCCGGGTCCTAATGCCCACTCAGTAAGGAGTTTTAATTCCGTAGGGGGCGCTGTTGGCCTACTTCTAATAAAATGAAAGCAAAATACACAAATAATATTTAGACTGTTTCTGATTAAATAAAGCAGTAATTGATGCCATAAAATCATGAGTATGTTTTGATTTAAAGGCCATTTGATTTATGAAGCTATAGCTTACATGAACAAAAAGAATCACAAACATGACACTTAAGTTAAATAATTTTATATATACCTACTGATTTATTCATTAATGTGTAATATGTTATATATGTTTAAACAAATTATGAGCTCTAAAATATTTTCATAATTTTTACAACTCTTTTGCTTTAGAACATTTACAGATGTTATCATAAAATAAAATGTTAAGGTTACCACTGCATCTTTCTGAAAAAAATTGCAGTGATTAAAATATAGTTTATTTATAGTTATTTTCAAATATTCAATGTACTGTCATTATAAAAGAACTTTATTATTGTTTATTTAATTCTAACAAATAAGTTCCTGTTAAAAACTAACCAAAATTAAAAATAATTATATATCGGTATCGGCATCGG
Source organism: Sinocyclocheilus anshuiensis (assembly GCF_001515605.1). Taxonomy (NCBI): domain Eukaryota; kingdom Metazoa; phylum Chordata; class Actinopteri; order Cypriniformes; family Cyprinidae; genus Sinocyclocheilus; species Sinocyclocheilus anshuiensis. The sequence goes on from NW_015536545.1 coordinate 196,858, forward strand.
CAATCGGCCAAAATGAGTTGAAAATTATCGGCATATCGGATATCGGCAAAAATCCAATATCATGCATCCCTAGTACATTTGATTGTGCTAAATTGCAAGTATACTTCAGGTACACTTTAAACCTTATATTTAAAGACTGATATTATTCAAAGATCATACAATCTTCAATAGTGACATTAAAACACATTTTAGGCTTAATAATAAGAAATGTGCATTGTGCACAAGTAGTACTCAAAATAAAGTTTAATTATAACTTTTATATCAGCAAGTCTCAAGCAATACATCAGTAAATGTTAACAGATTGAACTATACATGTATTTTAATTGGTTTTTTTTTACTAGGGATTATATTGATTAAAAGTGGCAGTAAAGGCTTTTGCATTGTTTATCTTTTATTTCAAATAAATGTTTTTTTTTTTACATTATATTCACCAAACAATCCTGAAAACAATGCATTACAGTTTGCACAAATATATTAAGCAGAACAACTGTTTTCAACCTTGATAATAAGAACTATTTCTTGAGCACCAAATCAACTTAGAATGAAACGACACTGAAACTAGAGTAATGGCTGCTGAAAATTAGGCCTAATCACAAGACTAAATTACAATTTTAAATATTTGAACATACAAAACTGCTATTTTAAAATTGTAAAAATATTTCACAATATTAGTTTTTACTGTATTTTTGATCAAATAATTGCAACCTTGGTAAGTTTATGCAAGCACAATAAATTTTAAAGCAAGCAACCATATCTAGCTTTATTTTCTGCCTGTGAAATAATCAATATTAACTACTTTTAGGGCAAAAAAAAAACAAAAACACTCATCGCCAAGTCTAAACACATTTCAACAGTTCAGGGAGACTGTCATCATGGCTTATTCTGAATAAGATTTATCTGAGCTGAGCTATTATTTTGGTATTCATCCATTTCAGAATTACCCGAATCATCCAATTCAGAATTCGTTGTTAAAGCGAAACTACTTTGTTTGGCCTTCCAAAAGAGGACGATATCTGCTTCGTCATGCCTGGAGCTGATCCGTGCTGGTTGCTGAGGAAATACAACAACTTTGCGCTGTGGATCGCCGGATCGGCTTTCACCGTGGATGAAGCGGAGTCCAGCCTGGGGTCGTCACATGTGGTTGCCGCAAGCCTCCTTTGTCGAATCCGCCGGCCGCGCCTTATATTTTATATTTTTTATATTTAAAGCGGTATATATGGGCAGTGTAGAGTAGGGCTTGTTGTTTGTCATTTCTCCGATCACAAATGCAGACATGGTTTTATGTTTACGCGGCGCGATGCAACGCAATGCGTAAAAAGACAATATAAGTCATTATAATCCATAATTATGTCCCCACTGGATGCAACAAATGCCTCGTTTATAATGGGTTTTCATGTTTTTGAATCATCGCTCCGGCCTGACACCTCCGTTCTCCCCAATCAGCACTGCTCTAGCCAACTGCGTAAACACCCACCATTAAAAAAAAAACAAAAACGGAAAGCGGGTCGGGAGAGCGACAGAGTGTGATTATGGCGTCTACTGGGTCAGACCGATAGTTAGGCAAATTAAAACTAAAGAAAAAAGTATGCAACTTGAGCTTCGAAATGACAGACAACGAACAAAAAAGGTAATTTGCAAGAGCTGCGTCACAGCCCATATCAAAAGCTCCCTTATCGGTTCTGTTTTCAGTACTGGAGAATAAAAGATACATTCTTAGATGTTTTTGTTAGTACGTGAACGTTATT
>NW_015536545.1:198818-202857 GCF_001515605.1 Sinocyclocheilus anshuiensis
GAGCGCACACACAGCCTGTGTCTGTGAATGCTTCTCATACTCGCTCCTCTCTGCCCCACGCGGCGCGAATCCCGCGTCACGGACGAGCCGTTCATGCTTGCCGCACTCACGCAGACTGTCTGGTAATGCTCGTTTATACTCGCACCCGGCTCTGCACCGCAAGTCTTCAGGAGCGCATCTGGCAGTATGGACGAGGCTTGACGCACGCGCGCAACCTGTGTCGACTCGCGCCTGGCTCCGCGTTTAAAACGAATGTAAATTGAAATTTGGTACCGAACGACGAGACGTTTTTCGATACTCGATGGTATCGAGGCAATTCGGTCGGTGCCTAAAAAGTATCGAACTCGATACCCAGCCCTAAATTTACTTGCACTCATGTCATTCAAAACTCATAAGACTTTGGTTAATCTTTGAAATACAATTTTTTTTTTTAAATAAAGCGTAAGCCCAAAAAGACGTTGGTTAATGTTTATAACAAATTCTGATATTTTAATAAAACTTGAGAGGTTTCAGTCGCTCCATTGAAAGTCCAGGTAACCATAACATAGAAGATCCAAAAAGGTCATAAAAGTGACATCTTTGTGACCTAGCCTATTTGGATCTTTTAGGTTTTGGTTACCTGGACTTTCAACAGAAAACTCTCAAGTTTTCACTCTCAACAGAAAACTCTCAAGTTTTATTAAAATATCAGAATTTATTATAAACATTAACCAACGTCTTTTTGGGCTTAGAATGACATGAGGGTGAGTAAATGAATGAATTTTCATATTTCTTTAAGACATACTGAAAGGCTTGATGGGCAGGAAGGACTATACACCTTCACAGTAACTGAGGGCTGCCATTTTACATGCAACCAAGCAGGTAAAAAGTGGCAATCTACGAATAAAACATGCCTTTCTAAAAGGTTAATGAATTCAGAGAACTGCTACAGTGTGTCTCAGAGAGGCAAACTTGCCCTTGAAAGACTCTGAGCGGCCTTTTGCAGTTTTCAACTAATCAAAGAAAAATGTAAAACTCATGCCAAAAACACATCCTGAAGGTTAAATCAGACCTGCATAAACAGAGAAAAAAGCACACCAAACACATTTTAAAAAATTCTATTGCTTTTCATGTGTAAAAGTCTCAAGAGACTTAATCTGAATTCAACAGGCTTATGTTATAAAGGTATCAAAGGCAGATCTTTACAGCAGTGTTAGGCTATCTATCATGATGAGCAAGTCCAATGAAGGTCAGTGGGACACAGATCCAGTCACAATCTTCAGAGGTCAGCATAAAGCTAACTTTGGGACTAGTGTCTTCTGTCCAAACAAACAAAAATGGTTTGCACTATTGATGAGCCAGGCTGATTTAAAGCATTAATGTCAAAGCTTGACAAGACACCAAGATGACTCAAAGACAGTCAAAGACAGTAAAAAACAAAAAGTACTTAGCATAACAGACAAAATACCTCTGGTTCAATAATGCTCAAAAATAGTTACAAGGTGGCTCAGAAGGGAATGTGGGAATTAATAGGACATAATCAATCAGCTATAAACTGCAGAGTGATTCCTTAAGCATTACTAGTTGCATACCAGTGACCGTGAGAAGCTCAGATGGGAGTCTCTATTTTAGATTTGAATAGAAATGCTAAACTGATACATGTGCCAACAGAGCAAAGTGGCATATCACCACCAAGTGTAGAAAATAGCAACAAACTTGGAAATGTAAAATGTGTACACTGGAAAATGAAGTACACACAATGAAGAAGAAGAAAATGACAGCTGCTCGCAGAATTTAGGCAAAGAGATAAACACCTGCAAGCTAATGCTGCCTTGAGTTTATTTGTTTGAAGAAATTGCCATGTTTTTACTTTAGCAAAACACTATAATGTGGTATTTGTACAGGAAAGTTGTTTATTACAATTTTGACAGTACGTTGATTCTATTTTTGTAACAAAGAGTTTTTGGTTTTTACAGAAACCAGATTAGTCTAACATAGATCTAACCATTGAAATGAGAAGCAATCCATGGGTTTATCTGTGGTTACTATGGTCTTGCTCAAAATGACACGGTTAGTATACAGTAACCAAGTTTCATAAGGGAATCACACACCAGACTTGGCAACAATGATGCCACTTCAATAACCAACAGCTACAAACGACCAGACATGAAGCCACATGGTCCAAATCCCAAGCCACAGTAATGCTGGTTAGGCTTCATAAGAACAAGCTGAGAGGGGCAATGTGACTTAAGCTTTATGGTAATCTGAGCATTAAGTGGCCTCTTTTTGTCTGACCCTTTTTCACTCCTGGAGAACACACAGCCCTTTTCAAAGGTCTGGCTCTCACAGGAGGGCCCCTGACCCTGTGAGGGGAGCCGAAACGCTCCCTGCCAAATTAGCAACTGCACCACATGAACAGCCAAGGGGACGTTTGACATTGGTGCTGTCCTCAGACGCTAAGCACGTTAGCATTATCCTGCACTACCAAGAAGACCTATTCGACACCCTTACGAAAATTTGCCAAGGTAACCATAGTGTCCGTCTAAATATCAGTTACCGTTACTACAACAAAACGGTAGTAATTTGGCATTGCCAAACACTGTCCATAAGAAAATAAACACTGACAGAAACATTCTGTCAGCTTACGTGGTTTGAATCATACTTCTTATGAATTAACTACAATTTCACAGTAATACCACGGTAATACTGACATCTGTCTGAAAACTATTACCAATTTTAGTCAACATATAGTTACTCTCAATTGCTATAAACACCATTTCGCCAATAAAACCTCTAGTATTCTTCCATGGAAAAACACAAGCCTAGAATATATATAAGAAATGTAAACAGTATTTTGTTATAACTAAAGTAAAATTGTTTTGAGGGATCTGAATGTTTTATTCAAGGGCAAATGACAGAGCATAGAGCACACAGTGAATGGAAGAGCTTTAACTAAAAATAAAAGCAACTCAAAAGCGCGATATCTCTAATTCAAACCCCATGGAAATATAAACACCACAGCGGTTGTTTCTTTATCGTTCATCGCCCAGGGTTAGAGTCAAAGCAGTAGCATAACAATATAATTTCAAAACAGAGCGAGGTGCCTCAATGTGAGACAAGCATCAAAACGACGTGACAGGACTCCCATCGAATACTGGACACATGTATTTACACAACACACTATCCGGCGTTAACTCACCGCAACGGGCAAATCACTAATTTGCTCACATTGGCGTACGTATGAATCTTAAATACGACTGGAAACCGATAAGAAATCTTATCTCTCGTCTGTTTAGAAAATGGGCCAATGTTGATGTTTGGGGGAGTAAACATTTGCACACACAAGCTTCCTAGCCACCAAAACAGAACAGAAAGCACATGTTAATAAATAAACCAGCGAGCGTTTAAACAGCGTATGCCAGGTGATTTAAATAATCATGCGCCCCTTCGCAATGTCACTGATTGTCAGAAACAAAACAACACAAAAGAAAATGCTAAAATGACGCATTGTCACCCAAAATGATCACACCCCGCCCACTGAAACAGTATAACTGTTTTTAAAAATGCATCATCTTACCTTTATTTCGCACACGGCGCAACTGCGGTCTGCTGTTCAAATGAGCTGCATGGTGAAGTCGATGTTGTCGTCGATACCCGTACTGACACAGATCAGGTATTATTCAGTCGCAGTCAGACACTGAGCTGCAATGGCGAGCCCGACTTTCCAGTTGAGGAATTCACCTCTCAATCTGCAGCGGAATTTATCCAGAGGGGGGAAAACTCTAAAACTCCAGTGCAAACAGTGAAAAGGACATTAAACGACAGTTTTGCACGTCAGCAAGAAAGCTTAAGGTTGATCAGCTGTTCATTTCGGCGGTCCTTAGGAGCAGCTACACGCGCACACACCCACACAGGAGCGCGCGCACGGGCAGTTTGAGCTTTTGGATGTATATAAAGTGCGTAAAGGGAATATCTCAGCATGCCTTTAGTTCGCTAATACGCATGTTAACGGGTCCACACGAGTAAATGTCCCGACGCTCAGAAGGTAGGGAAATTCCAA
>NW_015536546.1:0-516 GCF_001515605.1 Sinocyclocheilus anshuiensis
TTCTGCCTCGTTATCATCGAGTACAGCACTGTTTCTGCGTTTGCTGACTTAAAGAAACATGTGAGGAAAACGTGTTCGTGTGAATGATTGTGTCTATGTTTGCAGTGATGATAATGTTGCTGTTACTGAATGTGTCTGATCTGTGAGAGGAATGAACACGAACCGATATCAAGTTATGCTGCTGCGATTGTATTTATAACGTTATTTCTCTGTCGTTTATCTTTGGCTGATCAAACTTGTTATAGTCACTTTACATGGTTATAATTACTTACAAACACTGATAAATACATATTTGAGCCCAAGTAATGAGCCACGTGGGACATTTTAAATCTATACATGGATATGAACAGAGTTTTAATATATTATAACTCTGTTCATGTATAGATTTAAAATGTCCGATGTGGCTATGAAATGCATATAATGTGTGAAAACAAAAAAACACAAATAATAAAAAAAAAATAATAAATAAATAAAATAGAACAAGTAAAATAAGGAATAAAAAATATACAAATCGAC
>NW_015536547.1:0-160 GCF_001515605.1 Sinocyclocheilus anshuiensis
CCGGACCATCAGTAAGGTGGTTACTATGAAGCCATAGAACCAACCTAAACATCATAGGTCCAGCATAAGAGACTGTAATGCAGAAAATTCCTACCTAACATTGGTCAGGTGGAGAGATGGTGGTTACAGGGGAATTAGGAAGGGGAAGATAAGGGCAGAT
>NW_015536547.1:324-924 GCF_001515605.1 Sinocyclocheilus anshuiensis
ACCCGCAGGCGGGGGAGGAGCGCGAGCCGCGACACTAGCCTTCTGTGCCCGTCTCTGATCCTCAGACCGAGACGGGCCAGGACCGCTGGGTTGTTCGGGCTCAGACCTGGACCTTCGTGGAATGAAGGATTTGAAGGCCGCTGAGCGCGCCTTCGCCTCCCTGAACTTCTCAACCACCGTCTCGACGGAGGTACCGAAACCGGAGCATCGAGAAGAAAGCCCCTCTCATTCTTCCCGATATCTGCCAGGTTCACCCACAGATGTCTCTCCGTTACCACCATAGCCGCCATGGACCTGCCCATAGCAGAGGCGGCCTGCTTAGTAGCACGGAGAGCGAGATCTGTGGTGAGGCGCAACTCAGCTACCTCATCAGGAGAAAGGCCCTCGCCTTTATCCAGGTCTGTCAGTAGATCAGCCTGATACGCCTGAAGCACCGCCATCATGTGCAACGAAGCGACAGCCTGACCTGCTGCTGTGTATGCCCTGCCATTTAAGAGAGATGTATCCTGAAGGGGCTTAGATGGCAAGGAGGGAGTCTTAAGAGAGGATGTCTCACCCATAGAGAGATAGATAGCCAGCGTCTCTTCTACAGGGGGCATC
>NW_015536547.1:1207-1492 GCF_001515605.1 Sinocyclocheilus anshuiensis
AAGTCAAGCCTCGCCGTGGCGCGATCCATAACCTCCAATTGCTCATCATACGCAGGGCAGGAGGATTAGGAGGGCTCAGCCTCTTCGCCCTCCTCAGACATCTCATGCTCTTCCTAGGCCGAACCCAGCAGAGCACTGGCCCCTGGATCAGACGATTTTAAGGAAATAACATCATCCTCCAGCGGCTCGCTCTCGTTCACAGCCGACGAGCGCGAGAGGGAAAGCCCCTCTTTAAACCAGATCCGCCTGCGATCCCCACGAGCTCATTCTCCTCCGTGCCTCAGC
>NW_015536547.1:1706-9255 GCF_001515605.1 Sinocyclocheilus anshuiensis
ACGCAAAGATCATGTGTGTCATCAGGTGTCAAATAACGACGACACGGATGCACACATCTTCTAAACATCTTGCTAGTGCTCGCCATAATGAAGGAAGAAAGATCGCTCTTACCACAGAATGCATGCTTCGAACAAAACAGTCAATGAAGATGAAGAAGAGAATGACGTGTTCTCCCGGCACCTATTTATACTATAGTCGCACCGGTAGTGACGTCATGGGCTGTCGCCGGCCAACATGTTGTTGGTGTTTTTCGAATGTATACTTCAGACACGGGTCACGACGAGGAGTTCCCCATAGCGACCCCTAGAGGATGCAGTTCGAAGTTCAGAGTAATCTAATGTCTTAATCGTATTAAAATCGGAGTATTGTTGTCCATGTAAACGTACTGACTGTTACCACAATATCAAAAGGAAAACAGAATTTATTACTGATCACACATTGGGTTATTTAAAGGTCTTTTAATCCCGATTTCATTAGTGCCATGTGCTCTTAGCATTTATGCTAGCAAGTGGAGTTTTTGGCAAAAATAAAATAGTCAATTCTGTTACCGTCAAATTCTGTTACCAAGGTAGAGTAACAATGCTGACAATAGTGTAACAGAATTGACAGTCCATCGGATAATTCTGTAAATTCTGTTACTTTACAATTCTGTTTTAAAGGGTCAACTTTCTTTATTTTGACAAAAAAATAACAATACAATTGTTGTTTAAAATCTCATAAACATTATTGAGATGTTGCACCCTTATAATATTTCAACAACATTTCTTTTCTTTACTGGATATTGTATATAACATTTTTCAGAGGAAAAATATTTGCTCCAAGTGGACGGTTAAGTGAAGACATAGGTTTTTTTTTTTCCATTTGATGGTATGCATAGGTGAAGAAAGAAGGTGTAACTTTTATTCTCGCTGTAGTATTGTTGCCGCCGCCATGTTGTGGAGATGCTGTGTGTTTCGTTGTGAAAGCGAAACTGCTTTGTTTGGCCTTCCAAAAGAGGACGATATCCGCTTCGTCATGCCTAGAGCTGATCCGTGCTGGTCGCTGAGGAAATACATCAACTTTGCGCTGTCGATCGCCGGATTGGCTTTCACCATGGACGAAGCGGAGTCCAGCCCGGGGTCGTCACATGTGGTTGCCGCAAGCCCGCCGGCCGCACCGTTCTCAAGTCCACCGGCCGTTTCTCACTCTAGCCCCGCAGTGTGTGACGCTGTGTGACACATTTTATGGAGGACTGTTTCCTGAACCTGCAGAGTAGCCTACAATGGGTCTGTGCTCAAAGGCTGTTCTATAAAGTGGGGCAGTTCCAACTTTGCAAGGACAGTCTGGCGCTTCTGACTCACAGCCTGTAAGTAAATTTGCTATATTTAAAGAATTTGCCACTGATGATTCAAACGGGAGTTTTAAGCAGTGTAGAGTAGCGCTTTTTTTTGTTTGTCGTTTCTCCGATCACAAATGCAGACATGGTTTTATGTTTATGCGGTGCGATGCAACGCAACACGTAAAAAGACAGTATAAGTCATTATAATCGGGTTTTAATGTTTTTGTCTCGTCGCTCCGGGAGACGGCATCACAATATGGTAAGGGGCGTAACATTTCCGTCACACGCTTGAAGTATTTGGCTAATCACAACGCACTGGATAGTTGGCCAATCGGAGCACACCTCGCTTTTCAGACCGATGAGCTTTGTAAAAATCGACGCGTTTCAGAAAGGCGGGGCATAGAGGAGAAACAATAATGTACATTATGTGGAAAATAATGTGTGTTTTGAACCTTAAACCGCATAAACACATTGCATTACACCAAATACACAAAATAATGTTCTGTTTAGCAACGTCATATGACCCCTTTAATTTGACCTTCTCTAAACTTTTGAATGCACATGTCCTACTGTTCAATGTTTCAGTACTTATTGCATAACATGCTGTTCTCTAACAAGGTGATTAACCGCAAAAATCAGAAGTGTCTGATCCATGAATCGACCACTAAATGTTCTGGTTCAATGAAAATTGGTATTTAAACAGTCCTCTTCATCATGCTGTTCACATTTTGACATAATGAGACCAAGATGACACCTAACAATTTATCAACAGTACCTGGCCATTGCAAGCTTCAAACAGGATGTTGTTCTCAGAGGGAAGTTGCCACTGAGCTTAGAGTGTCACAGTGTGTCATCAGCAGGTTGCAACAGAGACACAGAGAGACTGGAAGAGTCACAGAAAGGCATAGAAGTGGACGTCCTTGGGCCACATCCCATGCTGATGACTGCTTCATTGTGAACAATGCCCTGCGGAACCGGATGATGAATGCCAATCAACTCCAGGCATATTTAAGGGAGGTGAGAGGCACCCGAGTGTCACGTCAGACCATTCGAAACATGGACTGTGTGCTAGATAACCTGCAAAGGTACCTGACCACACCGCCAGGCACAGGCATCATCGTCTTGCATGGGCCAGGGAGCATTTGCGCTGGACGAGGAACCAGTGGGCCTCCGTGCTTTTCTCTGATGAAAGTCGATTCACATTGAGCAGAAATGATGGCCGCCAATGCTGTTGGGGATGTCAAGGAGAATGCTATGCATCAGCCACTGTTGTCTGGTGTTACAGTCTGGGCAGGTGTGTCTGGTCAATGCAGAACTGCCCTACACCTTGTAAATGGTACTGTGACGAGCCAATACTACCTGAATAAAATCATTAATCCAGTCATCGTGCCTCTGCATGAGCAACACAGGCCTGATTTCATCTTCATGGATGACAATGCCCCAGCTCATCGAGGTCGCATCATCAGGGAACGGCTGCTGGAGGCTGGGGGACCTCAAATGGAGTGGCCTGCACTTTCTCCAGACCTGAATCCCATAGAAAACCATCAGCTGAGTCGCCGTGTAGAGGGTCGTAACCCTGCACCCCAGATCCTCAATGACCTGAGGGCAGCCCTTCAAAAAGAGTGGACTTGTGAACAGCATGAGATGTCGTTGTCAAGCTGTAATTGATGCTCAAGGACACATGACAAGTTACTGAGACATTGACTTTTTTTTTTTCTGTAGTAAACCCACCACTGTTGTTAGCTATTGTTTCAATAAATTGAGATGAAGAAATTACCATTGCATGCTTCTACCTTAAATGCCCTACTTCATGATATAACATCACTGTAGCATGAACTTTTTCCATTTTCCATAAATTTCACCCGAAAGTCAAATATCCCTTACTCTTTGTGAGTAGTGTATATATATCTCAAGGACACATGACAAGTTACTGAGACATTGACTTTTTTTTTTTTGCTGTAGTAAACCCACCACTGTTAGCTATTGTTTCAATAAATTGAGATGAAGAAATTACCATTGCATGCTTCTACCTTAAATGCCCTACTTTCATGATATAACATCACTGTAGCATGAACTTTTTCCATTTTCCATAAATTTCACCCGAAAGTCAAATATCCCTTACTCTTTGTGAGTAGTGTATATATATTTATATTGTTCATCAAATTCTGAAATTTGTCTGGAGCAGCAAATGATATAAGGATGATTTCGGAAGGATCTTGTGACCGTGAAGACTGGAGTAATGATGCTAAAAAAATCAGCTTTGATCACAGATGCATTTTAAATTACATTTTAAAATATATTAAAATATAAGTGAAATTGTTATGTTTCACAATATTGCCATTTTTACTGTATTTTTGCTCAAATAAGGGCAGCCTTGGTTAGTATGGTTTGAGACTTATTTCAAAAGCATTACTGACCCCAAACGTTTGAACAGTATAATGTACTGACCCCAAATGTTTGAACAGTATAATGTATATGTAATATTTATTTGAATTAGGCTAGTGTAAGTAAATTTATTTAAACTGGTTGTTAATAGTTCAAATGGATTGTGTTATGTTCTGTAATTGCTGTTAATCTGTCAGAACAAAATTGTGCTAATGTTTCACCTTTAGGGGTACAACAGCCTGGCAGCCTTTTACAAAAAATAACCATTATTACAGTAACCACAGTTTACCACAGCATTTACAGTAAAACTGCAGTAGCCACAAATGCACCATGGTTGCCACTGCAGGAACATTATTGTAACCATAATATTTGTAGCAAAAAGCATGGTTATTTTTCGTGAGGTAATCTCAAAGGCACACCGTAGTACCTTATCTACCCTTAAAGTGTGCGTAATTGTATGGTACTAATATGCTTCCTTTTAGGGAAGGCGCACATTTGAGGTTACTGCCCCAGTAAAGAGCTAAAGTACAGTTTTAGTACACTTTATTTCTGACAATGTAAACAAACAAAAAAAGGCCTAAAATCATGTTTTTTTATTTAAACGTATTGCCTTTATATTCCGGGGAAATACTGAGATGGATTAAGAATAATACAAGGATTCAGTTTCAGTTAATAATATAAATAATTAGATCTCTCGCCACAACCACAAATTGAATTTTGGTCTACAAATTCTTTACGAGTTTGAAATATTCAGAAGTTCTTTCAAATCCTGTAATTTATGACCAAGATACTGGAGTTTATTCTTGATTAAGAATATCACAAACACCATGTAGTTTATCATGAATTGAAAGCACTGAACAGTTGCTTATATTTAGATATAAGATTATATATAAAGCTCAACGGTAGTGATTCCTTTTGGGCTTTTGATACCCCTGCAATTCATCCCTTCAATTTATCCTATATATAAAATTCTATGATTTTAGCAAACAGGACTTTTATTTTGCTCTGGCGATGTGACGTCACAAAGCTGCGCCGCGCTCCCGCGTCTGTGATTCTGATGAAGGTGCGTTTTTAACCATTTAAAGTGTTTAAATCAACACAACTCGTTTATAGAATTGTATACGACGCTCCTAACGAATTGTTAACCAACGTAACTCTGTACTGTTGTAGCTAGTGACGTTAATGAAAGTTATTTTGTTCGTGTAAAGCGTCTCATTCAGCTCCCTATATAGTGAATCAGTTTATCTAAAACACGACTTCAGTCACTGGTAAGCAGTGTTGAGAGAAACGGATCTTTTTGAAACTCAATTGATTCACCAAAAAAAAACAGCTGCTCAAAACAGCAGAGAACAACAAACACAAACGTGTAGACATCTTTTACAAACCAACTGCTAATGTTTTCATGAAAGTGGAATCTATTAAATATAACCTACAAATCAATAAATACTAAGTATAAAGCTTAATACAATTTGAACAATGTGTATAATTTGTCTGAGTTGTTATTATTCTGAGTGGTCATTTTTGTCTTATCAGGGCCCATATTTATCAAGCCTCTAAAAATGACACTCAAGAACGCTGCTAAAAATCGACTTAAGTGTAAAAAAAAATCTTGGCTCAAAGCTGCACTTAAACGTTAGTTATCAAGCATCTCGGTCGTAATTTAAGAGAAGTGTAGGACTAAATCTTAAGTGTCAGTTTTAGAGTTGATTCACTACACTTTGCTGTGCCACAAACGGGATTTTGGATAACAACATAAGCATGGACCAATCACTGAATAGATTTCCTTATTTAAGAACATTCTCAGATAAATTCACATTGAATGGTGAAATTCCTAATAAGAGTTTACATTCAACACACATTTGACGATAAAGAATTTAAGAGATTAACAGTGTTGGCAGTAACGCATTACGAGTTACGTAATCAGTATGTACGTAATCAATAACGTAACACATTACTTTCCATAAAAAGTAACTAAGTAACGTAATTAGTTACTTTTTTTAATGGAGTAACGCAATATTGTAATGCATTACTTTTAAAAGTAACTTTCCCCAACACTGGAGATTACATTATGATATACACATTGGAAATGGAAGATAATTATAACATTTAAACCAGTGTGCTGTTAACTGACCTGCCTTTAGGGTTGTGCCGATAGATGACAGTCAGAGATATCGCCTGTTGCTAACAATAGCAAGATTATTATTATCATTATTATCCGTCAAAAATATAGGTGTCTATCTTTTATCTTTAGTGATGCAGCACAGACGGCTGCTTCAGAAACTTGCTGCGGCACGGCTAATGTAAACACAAGCATTGACAAGAGTGGCCGCGTCGGAGCCGTAACGCACCGCAGACCTGTGCAGTGTAAATAAGGGGTAAGAGATTTATTCATGATACAGTGTAGGTAGCTTCACTGATTATAACGGGAGTGTTTTTAAAGAGCATATAATACTCGCGCTAGACTGAAGTCAGTTATGGTTCTTTGGTAATGTAAAAGTTATTCCAAAAGAAAATGAGCATAGAACGGAGGAAATGTAACCGTTTGATTTAAAGGGGTCATATGATGCGATTTAAATTTTTTCTTTCTCTTTGGAGTGTTACAAGCTCTTGGTGCATAAAGAAGATCTGTAAAGTTGCAAAGACTAAAGTCTCAAATCCAAAGAGATATTCTTTATAAAAGTTCAGAGTCAGCCACACCTACCTAAAACGGCTCGTACTAACACGCCCCCACATGTCTACATCACTATGTGGGAAGATTTGCATAACGCCGCCCAAATGTTCATGCAAAGAATAATGTTCTTTTTAGCAACATCATATGACCCCTTTAACTGCTCGTCGTCAAACATTTAAAAAACAATGGGCCTCATTCATGAAACACGAGCAGAACGAATTTTTGTGTAAATCGTTTGTAACACCGTTCTGACGTAAACTTTCGAATTCATGAAAATGTTTGTATTTTCAAAATGTTAGTTGGTACGAAAGAAATTTACACCTGCTCCCTGCCACGTGTAAAATGTTCTGTGTTCATTTTGGCAAACTGATGACACTGAATTTTGATGCACTGCCATTATAATATTTTACTAGTTCGTTTGCCCCGTTTTTTTTTTGTTTTTGTGTTCTTTGAGTAAAACGCAGTGCTTGTCATTGTCACTTTTTACCCAGCCGTCCAATCAATGGAGGAGGGGCGGGACAAATTAACTGGTTCGTCCGGTTCACTAACAAGAACCGGTTAAATAGAACGAGTCGTTCGCGAACCGGACATCAATACTGAACTAGGGAGCTGATTGAGACACTCCCAGAGATTTAGTTTGCATTAGTTTGCAGTTTTTCTATCTGTTAATTATTCTTATCTTAAACAGGACAAACACAAAAAACTCCTGGTGGATCCACGGGACGCACTATTATAAAGATGGTGTTTATTAAAGAGGAGAGTGATGACATGAAGATTGAAGAAACATTCAGAGTCAAACATGAAGATACTGAGGAACAAACAGGTTGGTTTTCATTCTCAAAGCCTACTTATAATGTCTAAGCCTACTTATAGTCTCAAAGGCTACTTATAAGACATTATATAACTTATAATGTCTTACTATAACTAATAATAAGACTTTCTTCTTTCAGACGAATTCAGTTGGGAGTTATATTAAAAATGGTATTTGATCTTTCAAGCTGTTTAATGGCTCTCAGCGGGTGTTGCATGCATCAGTCCAAAAGAAGTTAAATAAAAAGCGCCCATCCATTAAAACAAAAAAAAAATTATCAGACGGCTCCGGGGGGCGAACAAAGGCCTTCTGTAGCGAATCTATGCGTTTTTGTAAGAAAAATATCCATATTCAAAACTTAAT
>NW_015536547.1:9846-11778 GCF_001515605.1 Sinocyclocheilus anshuiensis
CACTCACTGTTGTACACGGAAGCAGCTCCGGGCGGATGACGTATGATCAGCGTTGTGCATGTGCCGGTGAGACTCGTGAAAACCAACGTTTGTTTACAGGATCAAAGGAAGCAAGGTTTCCTTACTTTAGCAAAGGAAAACCAGTCTCCTCTTGGCTTATATCGAAATCCTCCGACATTCTTCTTTACAAATTGTTTTAAATATGGTTATTTTTCTTACAAAAACGCATCGATTCGCTACAGGAGGAATTTGTTCACCCCCGGAGCTGTGTGAGACACTTCTTTTTTATGGGCGCTTTTTATTTAACTTCTTTTGGACGGATGCATGCAACACCCGCTGACTGCCATTAAACAGCTTGAAAGATCAAAGACAATTTTTAATATCACTTTGACTGGATTCGTATGAAAGAAGGAAGCCATATACACCTAGGATGACTTGAGGGTAAGTAATTTATGGGCTAATTTTCATTTTTGGGTCATCTTAATTCTGAATTGAATAAAGTGTCAAAGCAGCTTTACAAGTGTTAACCTGTTAACCCGCACCTGGACGCCGGCGCACTGAACGCTCTTTTGTTTGCACGTGTCAATGTTTACGAATAGATTAAATGAAAAGGGACATAATTAATCTTGACAAACTATATATCATTCTAAAGGTCTAAGCTAGGGATGTTCATTTTAACTGGTTAACCGTTAACCGATCGTAAGAATTTTGACCGATTAATACAATCAGTTAAACGGTTTAAAAAGTTAAAAAAAAATTTTTCAGTAGGCCTAATTTATCAAAATATTTAAAAAGATTTGCTGAATGGTTAAAATACGCTACGCGTATAATTTTGTTTTTGTTTGTTTAAAAAAAACAAAAAAACAAGTCACGTATAAGTCACATTTTATTATTTCATTCAGAAATAGGCCTAAAGCCGAACATGAAACGTTTACAAACATTATAATAAACACTGTAATCATAGCTAGGCTATTTTAGTTCCCCTCACTCCTCAACAAAGCCTTTCAATTAACAGTATTTAGAGAAGAACAAGAATTCAAAATATAAGAAGCTATAGCAATATAAACGACAAGCCAAAGCGAATTCATTTAGGCTAGAACAAAACTGAAACCAACGTTGGGTCTCATTCGACACAAAATCAAATGTTTCTGTATTCGCGATGTATTTGAATGGCAAATTATTATTTATTATGTTGCCTACTTCACTCGCGTTCCAATATCCACATAAAAAATTTTTTGCATGACATCACGGTGGTACGGTGATAACACTTAACGGCACAGATTTGACTACATATTTAAACTGAGCAGTGTGTTTTTTTTCCCATATGTTTGACTGACTTTATTTTATTATGATAATAAACAGGCTGCATTGTCAAGGTATCAATGCTTAACTGTGCTTAACAAATGCTAACTGCATGCGGCGCCGGCGCAATTAATCACTTGATTTTTTTCTTTCTAACAGTGGAAGCAACTACTCCTTTTAGTCATAAAGATAATCAGAATTGTAAAAGGTTTGCCTTTATTTGTGTACATTCACAATAAAAACAAATCTTTGTACTATATGTATGTATATATATATATATATATATATATATATATGTATATATATGTATATGTATGTATATACATATGTATATATATGTATATATATATGTATATATATATAGCCTAGCTTTATTATGTTTTTCTCCGCTCGCAGAAGCGCTGCAGGTGTGTGATGTGATATGATGACCATGTGAATCCTCGTGTTCTGTTGTTTGCTGCTTTTTGCGCATGTAAAATTAATCCCCGGGAAACAAATGTTAGTATTTTTTAACGGGTCACAGACACGTATCCTTTCTAATTGAATTAAATTCACATTTAAAATAATCTTGTCGGTTAACGGTTAATAATCGGTTAACGAGCGTCGGTTAGGAAAAATAACCGAAATGAA
>NW_015536547.1:12232-48883 GCF_001515605.1 Sinocyclocheilus anshuiensis
ACATTGTGTTAGAGCATACAGTGTCACAAACAGAATGAGACCATCCACTAAAAAAAAGTCAAAAATACGAGGAATATTGTTTATTTGAATTCTGGCGGTCTCTCGTGACGGCTCATGACGCACCTGTCATCTGTTGGGGGCGTAACTTAGCAATTGGCTTTTTGCACAATTCTTTTTTTTTTTTTCAACATTTTTCATATATGTGTGTGTGTTTTGTGGGGAATGTGGCGGTCAGATTGTGCAGAGGACTCGTGGCCATCTAGTTGATGAGATCTTCACAGGGGAAGTGTAGAAGTCGTCTCTAGGTGCTGATCCACTATCTGATCTTGATACAGACTGGATCCGGATGGCAATGGGGACCTCGGAATAAGAATGAAACAGACTAATATTAGCGTAGATGCCATTCTTCTTACGATGTAACAAGTGCATCGGGTGTTACGGGAAGTGTTCTTGGTTCCAGTTGACCTAATTAATGAAGCCTAACAATCCTTAAATGCAGGGGTGTCAATCTCAGTTCTTGGAGGGCCACAGCCCTGCAGAGTTTAGATTCAACCCTAATTAAACACACCAGGGCCCATATTTATCAAGCTTCACAAAGTGCCATTTTAGTCTTAAGTGCTGAGAATTCATGAAATTTACTCCTACTTTCAAACATAAGTATAAAAGCAAGTTAACAAATTTCTTAAAGCTAAGAATCAGTCTTACTCTCCCAGTTATTTAAGACCACTCGAGAGGTCTCTCAAGTGGTTAGGAGTTGTCAGTAGGGGCTTGTGATGGCGCTGAGGAGACAGAGACGTGCACAAATCTTTCAGGAGAGGAAGAATGTTCTTGAAATGTTTGACGACGAGCAGTTAATAAAACAGTTACATTTCCTGTTATTCAAACAGAAAACGAGCAAGCAATATTTACATTACCAAAGAACATCATAACTGACTTCAGTCTAGCGCGAGTATTATGCTCTTTAAAAACACTCCTGTTATAATCAGTGAAGTTACCTACACTGTATCATGAATAAATCTCTTACCCCGTATTTACACTGCACACGTCTGCGGTGCGTTACGGCTCCGACGCGGCCTCCGGAGCTGATCACGGCTACTCACCAGCCGCGCTGCGGCAAGTTTCTGAAGCGGCTCTCTGCGCTGCATCACTAAAGATAGGCGCCTATATTTTTTACAGATAATAATAATAATAATCGTCTTGCTGTCGTCAAAGAAATCAGCAACAGGCGATATCTCTGACTATCGTTGATACACAATACTATCGTCTACCGGCACAACCCTAAATTGAAGGTTGTGATGACGATTCGTTTCCTTACCATGATGTATTCTCTTGAAAATTCTTTATTGTCAAATGTGTGTTGAATGTAAACTCCTATTAGGAATTTAACCATTCAATGTGAATTTATCTGAGAATGTTCTTAAATAAGGAAATCTATTCAGTGATTGGTCCATGCGTTTTCGTCATCCAAAATCCCGTTTGTGGCACAGCAAAGTGTCGTGAATCAACTCTAAAACTGACACTTAAGATTTAGTCCTACACTTCGCTTAAATTACGACTGAGATGCTTGATAACTAACTTTTAAGCGTTGCTTTGAGCCAAGAAATTTTTACACTCAAGTCGATTCTTAGCAGCGTTCTTGAGAGTAATTCTGAGGCTTTATAAATACGGGCCCTGATCCAGCTAATTAAGTCCTTCAGGCTTATTTGAAAACTACATGGCATGTGTGTTGGAGCTAAACTCTGCAGGGTTGCGGTCCTCCAGGAACTGAGTTCGACACCCCTGCTTTAATGGATTTGAATTATAGAAATGTGACAGTTTTATGTGTATGCCAGGTTAAAGAGATGGGTCTTTAATCTTGATTTAAACTGACATAGAGTTCCTGCAACGAGAATGATGCTGAGTCAAATGATGATAGATGTGTTCTCGTCTGGAGTGTTTATTGAACCAATCAGATAAGAGTAAATCGAGAGTCAGCGAGGGCCTCATTTGATTGGCTGCAAGAAGAAGCTAATCCTGCCTTCCCCCTCACGCTTGCAAATCTGAATTCAGAATCGTGCCAAAACTGCAAGCACAAAGACGCAGAAGTACATATCAGGTTATTTGGGGAATTTTTTTGCTCTACGCACACAATAAGTCATTTAGACATTTGCAACAGTCTATTTTGTACACACACAGATTGGTTTTATGCAGTCAATCTCTTTTGCAGTTCATGATAAGGTTGTTTTCACTTGCAAAATGGCTTGCCATGCTTTTGGCTGTACTTTAGCAAAAAAAAAAAAAAACCCTGCCAAAAGTTTAAGTGCAGAAAATTTAAAATCAGAAGAATACAGATCATATTTATTTTGTGTTAGCATGAAGTTTCAGTTTCACAATACATGAATTACACAATAAACAGTAAAAGGCTGCAAATCTTTTTTTCTTATACTTGAAATGAGATTTATACTTTACAAGTCTTTTCTTGCGCATGCGAAATTAATTTATGCTTGCTATCTTATGTACACTTTCACAAATTTTCCCCTACGTATGCAAATCTTTTAGGCAACATTTTACCTTTGTACGTGCGCTGTATACAATGATTTCCAGTCAATCACGTCACATACACACATTGACCACATGATGTCACCATGACACAACCAGAGCATTTTGTGTTTTGTCAGTTATGGCAAAAACCGAAAATAATTAATATAAAATGCAGCTGTTTGTTTTGGAAAATAGTGACATAAGTTAGTTCCACACTGTGCTCATTGGAAGCATTGAAGTCTCGCTGATTTCAGGGCTGATTCAGTGTTTACCATACATTGATTTATTTGTGGCGGCCTGCCACAATATCAAAACTGACTGACACAAATAGATTTTCCAAAAGACTTCGACTTCGTTGAATAAACATGAGCACTGCACGTTTCAAAATCGATGCTGGTGTTTTTATATCACTGTATTTCTGAAGGAAACCGACTGTCTTCAGAAAATGTTGGATGTCATTTTCATTTAATCTTGCATGTAATGTCTGATAAAGCAGCGTTTGTGAGCAGAGCGCTGCTTTGTGTACAGCCGTTACCGGGGAAACCTCTATTTCTCCCACTCTAAGCACCTCCTGCTGGCAGAGAATGAATTTGCATATGCCGCCACAAATAGAGAGTAAGTCTGTGGGAAACACTGTGATTGATCTGCTCCAAGTTCACAGGTCAGATGTCTGAATTCAAGCGGCACTCTAGACGTTTTAGCCGAGGTGGAAAAATTCAGAATTTCGAGAATGGAATGCCCACATGATCTTATGAGAATTTGTATTGGTTTTATGTAAAATGTGGTTCTAAAAATATACATTTACACTGAAACTACAATACTGACATATTGACAACACCTAAAATGTAAATTATTTACATATGAACTTTACAGACTTACATTTGAATCCCTACGAATATTTAAACCACAGCATTAACATTTTTATTATATTGTATTCAGTTGTCTTAGTTACTCATATACTTAAAGGGGTGGTTGACTGTTTTTTTTTCTAGGCTTGATTGTGTTTATGGGATGCAGTCTAACGTGTTAATGCTTCGTTTAAAAAAAAAATTCATTATTTTTGACATAATTTACGTTTATTCTACACCGCTCTGTCCCTTCTCTAAACGCGCTGATCATTTTCTGCTTTTATGAAGCCCCTCCCTCAGAAATACGGGATGGGCTCTGATTGGTTAGCTGTGTTGTGATTGGCCCAGTGTGTTGTGATTGGCTCAACCACCTCTAGTGCGCGTCTAAGCGTCACGCCCCTCACCTCAGCAGCATGTGCTCCGGTTGTATTGTAAATAATGGCATCATCTATATTGCTTAACAGTTTGAGCCCGATTGAGATGCAGAGGATATTTAGCGAAGAAGATCGCGCAGAACCTGATTGAGAGAGAGAGAGAGAGAGATGCAGAGCGTGTGCAGAGCAGGGAGATGCGAGGAACAGGATTAAATGGGATGCAGTCTAACGTGTTAATGCTTCGTTTAAAAAAAAATTTCATTATTTTTGACATAATTTACGTTTATTCTACACCGCTCTGTCCCTTCTCTAAACGCGCTGATAATTTTCTGCTTTTATGAAGCCCCTCCCTCAGAAATACGGGATGGGCTCTGATTGGTTAGCTGTGTTGTGATTGGCCCAGTGTGTTGTGATTGGCTCAACCACCTCTAGTGCGCGTCTAAGCGTCACGCCCCTCACCTCAGCAGCATGTGCTCCGGTTGTATTGTAAATAATGGCATCATCTATATTGCTTAACAGTTTGAGCCCGATTGAGATGCAGAGGATATTTAGCGAAGAAGATCGCGCAGAACCTGATTGAGAGAGAGAGAGAGAGAGATGCAGAGCGTGTGCAGAGCAGGGAGATGCGAGGAACAGGATTAAGAACCGCTGCTTCAGAACATTGATTTTGAAACTTGTGAATCCATTATTGTTAGAAGACAGAATCGTGATTCATATGAATAGATTTTTACGTGCACCCCTAGTTTTCTTCCTCTTCTCTAAAGCAGCGCAACATGGCCCTGCCCCCTTTGTTGCATGTTCCCAAGGGCGGGGTTTATCAGGGTTTGTGATGTCACAAACCCAGGAAGTAGCTCATTGTAGTCCCTACAAGCTGTTTTTGTAGGCATTAAACTGCCAGAATTTTAAAAGACGATATCTCCGTTTGCATTGAACTTTAAGCGCTGCAACTGCAGATATTGTTTATGTTTAAACAGCAACATTACACACTAAAAAGTGAAATCGCAATCAACCACCCCTTTAATATGAAATAACATTTTTTTCTGTTCTGTGATTTCTGCTGCCAACTCGTTTAGAAGAATACATAATGTTAAACGACTACACTTTAAACCCTTAAAATGAATAACATTTCTACAATCGTTTAATCATTACTTATTATGTGATATTTACTTTGTTTGCCATGGGACACAAAATACGTTTTCTCCAACATGCTGTGACTGACAATAGAACCATCAAATACACCAAAAACGCAACATAGTTACAAAACGAATCAATTTTATGATGTAGTCCAAATGTAGTCCAAATCTTCAGAATCCATTCAAATGCGAGGAACAGGCACAAACTTTTCCATCTCTCCAATCAAAGGAGAAAAAACAAGAGCTTTTTGGGGAAGCTATAACATAGCCACATATTTATAGCCTAATAAAATGTATTCAAGCCAGACGTATCTACTGTTAGTATTAGTATAGGTTTACTTGTTTTTTTTTTTTTTTATTACAGCCTGTGATGATTAATAAATTATAAAAAAAACATGGAAAAAATTAAACATTTACCTTATAAAAAAAGGTCATCCTACTACTGTTGTCACTTGTACAGCATCGCACACATTCACGTTAAACGTGATTTTTCTCCAGTGAGGGGAGGAGGGGGTGGAATGTTTGATGAATTACACTACAGCACTTATATTGGCCGCGGGTCCTTAAAAAGTCTTAATGTCTTAAATTCCGATTCGATGGATCTTAAATATTTTCGGTCCCATTACCGCAAAAATGTCTCCAGTCTGACAGATCCAGTGACTGTTTGAAATCATTGAACAGACAGATTTTTCCCCCTGCTGTAACTGCATGCTACACCTAGCTGACCAGCCTCCTAGCTAGTTGAAAATGGGTTAATGCAAGTTTACTGATAAAATGGCTCAAGAATTTTACTTGCCCGACCGGACAAATAGCCTGATTAAAACTTAATGTGTGAAAAAACAACTAGTGAAGCATCGAAATATGAGAATTATTCTTCTGATTTTCTTACATTCAGTGTAAACAGCAATGAATAATGATAATAGATAGTGTATTTCTGGTATCAAGGTTCATTTGAGCAAAAGAGCTTAATGGAACACAAAAAGAAACTCAGACATACTGAGGTAAAAATTCTAAATGTTGAGTTTTTTATTTATAACATGATGTAGTTACACAACATACCATGCCAAGGGAGCCAATTGCCGAATATTCTCAGGATTGCAAATGTTACATTGATATTAGTTAAATAAACAAGTAGTTAAGTAGTCACATAATTAAGTTGCTTACATTTTAGACATAATATTGACTGTTTTGTTCTGTTTCACTAACTAAAATGGTTCCAAACAAAGATCACAGCAGAAGTATTGCGCAATCTCAGAGCAACACTCGGCGGTGTTTTGTTACTGAGTGATTCAGCGTTTTGAACAAATCGGTTGAATGAATGACTCAATGACTCACTCATTAAGTGACTTACCGACACCTACTGGCGGGGTTAGTATGTTTAAAAGTACCAACATTTCTTATTTGTATATCCCAGGGTGTCCACGGGGTCTTAAAAAGTATTAAAAGTTGATAAATCAATTTAAGGCCCTTAAAAAGTCTTAAATGACATTTTCCAAGGTATTAACTTTTGTATAATCTTTTCATTATGTGTATTTGTCCGAATAGTGGGGATCTGTGTAGTTTATTTATGGAAAGACTGTGCCGCTGCGTGATAGCGCAGGTTAGAGCCCTGCATGAGGCTTGTTACTTGATCCTGCTCTGGCTGAATTTCTGACCATTACCGCCCGAACATTCTAATATTGTATATAATTTTTGCGCACCAGGGAGCCGCTATCAATATGTGGGGTATTTAAATCGCTTTTGAATGAGCGCTCGCAGTCACAGTTCACTTTTGATTTTGCGATCGCACTGTGTAAAGCGACCACACCTTACTATATAAGATATTTGTCAATGAGCTCAGGATCTGTTGAGGAGCATATCCTCCATATCTTGCATATCTTGTCAGTCATCTCTCCTTACTCTCGACCCGTGATCAGTCAAATCTGACTCCTGCAGCTCGTGTTGGAGGTAGGGTTGTTTTTTTCCATGGAATTGGGCTGCTTTTAAACTGTTGCCATGGCTTGCTTTCCCCCTTGGGTTAAAGATTTGAAATATCGCATAAATTACATTTGACTGAAATGCTTTTACTCAAACATTTTGCATTTTACCTGTAATAAAACTGTGCTAAATGTTTTTTGAATGAGGGCCACTAGTAGGAAGCCTTTGAGCTATAGCATATTTTGATATTTGGGACATGGTCGATGCGCTACTTTAGGCTGTTTTTTACTGGCATGTGTAGGGGATGCACAATTAAAAGGATGTAATAGTTGTGATCATTATTTTACCTTCCATGATCATTCAGACTTTAGCAGGTGCAGTACTGACACTCTGTGTCAAGTCTGCATCAAATCAAGCACTCCGTAATCACAGGTAAACTGTCTGACCAGTCAGGTGTTTGTCATGTATTTTTCAGTGTTCTACAAAAGAGCTATGGTTTGCAGACATTTATAAGAGTTGATGTTACAAATACATCTTTCGAATGTACTGTGTTAAACTCATTGTCCCGTTAGCTCGGAGAGCTTTATTTTCCCTCTTCAATAAGTTTTGTCAGTTGTTTTGTTTATTGGTCTAATTCTTGTTTCTTGGGTTGCATTGGGTTAGTCACTCAATTAATTCTCTTGTGCTTTGTTCCCACCCTTCTGAATTGATGAGGAGTTGTCACAAAATAAGACTGTTTAGTTGTGCTATCTTACAATCAATATATAATAAATGTAAGTTAAAGTGTCGCCAATGTAACCAGTTAAAACTTGGAGTGGCGATGAGGTCTTAAAATGTATGGTAAGAGTCTTAAAAAAAGGTCTAAAAAGGTATTAAATTTAACTCCATGATTCCTGGAAATAACCCTGTATTCAAAATTGTATTTAAAACATTAATCATTATTTATTGTTGTTGTAATTGTGCAGTGTAAATTATTTAATTTGTTTGGTAACAGCCTTATAGTGTAAATTGAATCTATTGATCTGCATCAAATTTGTAAGAATTTGACATGAAATATGATGCATACATGTGTAAGGTTAAAAAAATGGCCTTCATAAAGGTAAATACATCTTGAGGTTAATAAAAATATGCAGATGAATGTAAAAGCTAATAGAACAGATAAAATATTGCTTCAGAATAAATTGTTTACACCATCAGAAATCTCGGTGATGCAGTGCTTTTGTGGGGATATTGTCTGCTGATGTGAAAATTTTGCTGTATACCGTAATAATAAATGGCATTTTTGACAGCAATATTTTTTTTTTTTTATATTTAACACATTAAATATTACATATGTATGTAAAATGATGTGATTTTTCCATCAGAGGTTTGGTCTTAAATTTCATATAAAATGGAATTAAAAAGGTCTTAAAAAGTCTTAAATTTAACTTGTTCATATCTCTGAGCAGACAGAGTGTCAATCAATGCATTGGAGAAAAGGGTGACCATAAATGTAAAGAAAAGAAGTTGCTTGTCAGATTTTCCTAACAAGCAACCATATTTTTAAAAATAAGTCTAAAAAACTCGACCCGGGATTTTTTAAAACGCAGCTTAACAAAATAAAAAAGAAGCCCAAAGTTGCATATTATAAGTGGACTTGGCAGCTCTGGTGCTTGTTACAAATTAAAAAATTGCTGCTTCAAGAAGCGTTACAACAGGTTTTACGGCAGTAGAAGTGAATGCTCATTGGCTCTTACCTGCTTAACAGATGCGGCATGCTGTTAATCTGGTGAGGTGTGTTTGAATGAGAAATGTGTGCCTTCACAGAGTGGATCGGGATAATAATCTTGATAATATTTTAAGTGTTTAAGGCCCTGTCCACATGAACAGCTTTTTGGTAATTTGTCCACTCCCCAATCTAGTATCAGGTCACTAAAACTGAACCTTTTTGAAAAATCCTGCCAGGGTGAATATTTTCAGAAACTCTAGTTGCAGTGTTGTTTTGTGTGTTGGTAGAGCATTGCGTTAGCAGCGCAAAAGGTCGTGGGTTCGATTCCCAGGGAACACACATACTGGTAAAATATGTATAGCCTGAATGCACTGTAAGTCACTTTGGATAAAAGTGTCTGCTAAATGCATAAATTATTATTAATTAAATTATAAATTAATTTAATTATTATTAAAGCATTACAATAATCTAAACTTGAGGTCATGAACGCATTAATGAACATTTCTGCGAGAAATTCCATTAGCTTTTCAAATTGGTATGTTTCGCCGGGCTGTGAAGAAATAGAAATATAGAGCTGAGTTTCATCAGCATAACGGTGAAAGCTAACACCGTGTTTCCTGATGATATCTCCCAGAGGTAACATGTAAAGCGTGAAAAGTAACGGCACTAGAACTGAGCCTTGAGGTACTCCATACTGCACTTGTGACAGATATACCTCTTCATTCACTTCTACGAATTGATGGCGGTCAGATAAGTACGATTTGAACCATGCTAATTCACTTCCATTAATGCCAACAAAGTTGTCTAGTCAAAAGAATGTTGTGGTCAATAGTGTCGAACGCAGCGCTAAGATCCAGTAGCACTAATAGAGAAATACAACCACGATCAGATGATAAGAGCAGGTAATTTGTAACTCGAATGAGAGCAGTCTCAGTACTATGATACGGTCTGAATCCTGACTGGAAATCCTCACAGATACCATTTTTCTCTAAGAAGGAATATAATTGTAAGGATACTTCCTTTTCTAGTATCTTGGACAGAAAAGGGAGATTCGAGATCGGTCTGTAATTAACTAGTTCTTTGGGGTCAAGTTGTGTTTTTTTGATGAGGCTTAATAACAACCAGTTTGAAAGTTTTGAGGACATATCCTAATGACAATGACAAATTTATAATTGTCAGAAGAGGATCTATGACTTCTGGAAGCACCTCTTTTAGGAGCTTGGAGATGGAATAGGGTCTAACATACATGTTGTTGGTTTAGATGATTTAACAAGTTTATACAACTCTTCCTCTCCTATAGTAGAGAATGAGCGGAATTGTTCCTCAGGGGATCTATAGCACACTTTGTGAAGATTGTGTTTTAAGTTCACTATTTTTCAAAGCCTATTAAGTGTATAATAAGGAAAACCTATAATGGCTTTCAATTATACTGTAATGTAATGTTGAATGGCTGTAATTAATGGCTAAAATTTCGGGGGAAATGCATTTAATAGAGGCAGATCAGTAGCAGTATTGATATCAATGATGGCCCTCATAATAATATGCTACTTGGAAAAAGGATGCCAGTAAACCACATATTTTAAATGCACAATCATTGTAGTTTCTACATTAATTTGGAGATTCGATGTGAAATTTTGACAATATGTATTATGTTAAAATGCAATTCGTTACTTAAAATGCGCAATTAATTGGTTAATTTTATAATTGATCGACTGCACTAGTCTAAATGATTTGACGTCTTTTGCTTTGTGCCATTAAACTGGTTTTAACTTGTATTTTTCTTATTTCACCAGACCTGATGGCACTGAAAGAGGAGAGTCAAGAACTGAATGAAACAGAAGAGAAAGACC
This sequence comes from Sinocyclocheilus anshuiensis, assembly GCF_001515605.1. Lineage (NCBI taxonomy): Eukaryota > Metazoa > Chordata > Actinopteri > Cypriniformes > Cyprinidae > Sinocyclocheilus > Sinocyclocheilus anshuiensis. Next base: position 22,583 of record NW_015536547.1, read on the forward strand.
GAAAGGAGAAACATCATGACTTCAAAACTGAAGACAAATCAATTAGTTACTCAAGTTCTGAAAAGATTTTCTTACGAAATAAAGCTACAAAAACACAAACTACAAGCCTTAATTCCCACAGGAGAATTCACACTGGAGAGAGCTCTTTCACCTGCCAACAGTGTGGACAAATTTTCAATCGAAAAGGAAGCCTTACAGTCCACATGAAAATTCACATGGAAAAGAAGCCATTAATATGCCCTCAGTGTGGAAAGAGATTTACACAGAAAAAAACCCTTAATGTCCACATGAGGATTCACATTGGAGAGAGACCTTACACCTGCAAACAGTGTGGGAAGAGTTTCACAGTAAATGGAGATCTTAAAATTCACATGAGAATTCACACTGGAGAGAGACCGTTCATATGTGTTCAGTGTGGAAAGAGTTTTAAAGAGAAAAAATCCCTTAATGTTCACATGAGGATTCACACTGGAGAGAGACCGTATGAATGTGATCAGTGTGGAAAGAGTTTCACACACAAAAAAAACCTTAATGTCCACATGAGGTTTCACATTGGAGAGAGACCTTACGCCTGCAAACAGCAAACAGTGAGTTTCACAGTAAATGGAGATCTTAATAATCACATGAGAATTCACACCGGAGAGAGACCGGAGACCGTTTTTCAATGTGGAAAGAGTTTTAAACAGAAAAAATGCCATAATGTTCACATGAGAATTCACACTGGAGAGAAGCCTTACATCTGTAATCAGTGTGGAAACTGTTTCAGATATAAAGAAAACCTTAATAATCACATGAGGATTCACTCAAGAGAGAACAGTTTTAAATGTCATCAGTGCGAAAGGAGTTTCATAGACAAGAAATGTCTTAAGAATCATGTTACAATTCACTTAGGAGAAAAGCCTTTCATGTGCCATCACTGTGGAAAGAGTCTCACAAAAAATGTCTTATTACAATTCACTTAGGAGAAAAGCCTTTCATGTGCCATCACTGTGGAAAGAGTCTCACAAGTCTCACAAACCTAGAGATTCACTTAAGAGTTCACACTGGAGAGAGGCCTTTCACCTGCCCTCAGTGTGGAAAGAGTTTCACAAATAAAGGAAACCTTAAGTGTCACATGAAAACCCACGCTGGAGAGAAGCTTTTCTCGTGTTATGAGTGTGAAATGAGTTTCACTAGCAAACTAACTCTTCAGAATCACGTAAAAACTCACTCTGGAGAGAGGCCTTTCCCGTGCCACCAATGTGAAAAGAGCTTCGATCATAAAGGACTCCTTAATATTCACACGAGGAGTCACACTGGAGAGAAGCCCTTCGTGTGTCCTCAGTGTGGAAAGAGGTTTATTCATCGAGGACATCTTAATGATCACTTAAGGATTCACACCGGAGAGAAGCCTTTCGCATGCACTCACTGTGGAAAGTGTTTCACACATCAAGCAAGCCTCTCATGGCACATGAGAACTCACACTGAAGAAACTCTTAAGCGCTACATGAGAATGCACCCTGAAGGGAATCCTTTCAAATGCCATCAGTGTGGAAAGAGTTTCCTTCATAGAGGACACCTTAATGATCACTTAAGGGTTCACACTGGAGAGAAACCATTCACATGCCCTCACTGTGGAAGGAGTTTCAGTCATAAAGGATACTTTCATGTTCACTTAAGGATTCACACCGGAGAGAAACCGTTCGTGTGCCATCAGTGTGGAAAGAGCTTCACGCATAAAGGAAGCCTGAAGTGGCATATGAGAATCCACACTGAAGGACTTTTCACTTGCAATGAGTGTGGGAAGAGTTTCGCCTATAAAAGGAAACTTCAGATTCACAGAAGAATTCACACCGAAGAGAACCCTTTAACTTGCCTCCAGTGTGGAAAAACATTCACATGTAACAAAAAGTTTAAGTGTCACATGAAAACTCACTCTAAAGTCAATCCTTACTCATGCAATCAATGTGGAAAGCGTTTCAATCAAAGAGGACACCTGAATGAACACATGAGAACTCACACCGGAGAGAAGCCGTTCACATGCCATCTGTGTGGAAAGAGCTTCAGTCAGAAAGGAACCTTTAACATTCACCTAAGAATTCACACCGGAGAAAGGCCGTTCACGTGCCATCAGTGTGGAGAGAGATTCAGTAAGAAAGGAAACTTGAATGTTCACCTGAGATCTCACACTGCCATCAACCTTGCATGCCATCCAAGTGCGCAGAGTTTAATTCAAAAAGCGCACCTTAATGATTTCACAGTAAATGGAGATCTTAAAATTCACATGAGAATTCACACTGGAGAGAGACCGTTCATATGTGTTCAGTGTGGAAAGAGTTTTAAAGAGAAAAAATCCCTTAATGTTCACATGAGGATTCACACTGGAGAGAGACCGTATGAATGTGATCAGTGTGGAAAGAGTTTCACACACAAAAAAAACCTTAATGTCCACATGAGGTTTCACATTGGAGAGAGACCTTACGCCTGCAAACAGTGTGGGAAGAGTTTCACAGTAAATGGAGATCTTAATAATCACATGAGAATTCACACCGGAGAGAGACCGTTCATATGTTTTCAATGTGGAAAGAGTTTTAAACAGAAAAAATGCCATAATGTTCACATGAGAATTCACACTGGAGAGAAGCCTTACATCTGTAATCAGTGTGGAAACTGTTTCAGATATAAAGAAAACCTTAATAATCACATGAGGATTCACTCAAGAGAGAACAGTTTTAAATGTCATCAGTGCGAAAGGAGTTTCATAGACAAGAAATGTCTTAAGAATCATGTTACAATTCACTTAGGAGAAAAGCCTTTCATGTGCCATCACTGTGGAAAGAGTCTCACAAACAATGCAAACCTTGAGTCTCACTTGAGAATTCACACAGGAGAGAAACCTTTCACCTGCAAACAGTGTGGAAAGAGTTTCAGAGTTAAAGGAAACTTGGTGACTCACATGAGGATTCACACTGGAGAGAAGCCATTCACATGTCTTCAGTGTGACACGAGTTTCACGTATAACAAAGACCTGAAACATCATTTGAAAACTCATTCTGGGAAGAAATTGCCGTTTTCCTCAGTGTGACAAGACGTTTAGAAAATGAGCAACTTCTACAATCATCTGTGCGTTCATTCTGGAAGGCAATTCAATTATGGTCAGTGTAATAACTTTTTTTTTTTTCCTTTTCACATAGATACATGTGTGAAGTCATGCAAATGTGAGACCCTGTTTGTGTTCTTTGTTGAAAAGTATGAGAAGAAAAATGCTGTGTGAAATCAAGGCTACGTTCACGCTGCAGCTGAATGCAGGCTACATCCAACCCGATCTCATGAAAGTGTGTATAAATAGTACGCCAAATAAAAACGAAAACTCGTGGTATTGATACGCAAAAATGGACTTTGGCGTGTACAGTGGTGTGAAAAAGTGTTGGCCCCCTTCCTGATTTCTTATTTTTTTGCATGTTTGTCACACTTTAATGTTTCAGATCATCAAACAAATTTAAATATTACACAAAGATAATGCAAGTAAATACAAAATGCAGTTTTTAAATGATGATTTCATTTATTAAGGGAAAAAAGCTGTCCAAACCTACGTGGCCCTATGTGAAAAATTAAATTGGCCCTGTTAAATCATGAAAGAACTGCAATTAACCACATTATTTTAGAAAGCTGAGTTAAATTTCACTAGCCACACCCAGGCCTGATTACTGCCAGACCTGTTGAATCAAGAAATCACTTAAATAGAACCTGTCTGACAAAGTGAAGCATGCTTAAAGAGCAACACATCATGCCGCGATCTAAAGAAATTCAAGAACAGATGAGAATCAAAACACTTGACATGTATCAGTCTGGAAAGGAATATCCAACTTTTTGGAAGGTGTGTGTCCCGTTACATCTGGCGTAAAACCAACACAGCATTTCATAAAAAGCATCATTGCAACAGTCAAACATGGTGGTGGTAGGTGATGATCTAGGGCTGCTTTGCATCTTCAGGACCTGGACGACTTGCCCTAATTGACGGAACCATGAATTCTGCACTCTATCAGAAAATCCTGAAGGAGAATGTCCGGCCATCAGTTTGTGACCTCAAGCTCAAGCACACTTGGGTTCTGTAGCAGGACAATGATCCCAAACACACCAGCAAGTCCACCTCTGAATGGCTAAAAAAAAACAAAATTAAGGTTTTGGAGTGGCCAAGTCAAAGTCCAGACTTAAATCTGATTGAGATGCTGTGGCATGACCTTAAACAGTCCTTTCATTCTGGAAAACCCTCCAGTGTGGCTGAATTAAAACAATTCTGCAAAGAAGAGTGGGCCAAAATTCCTCCACAGTGATGTGAAAGACTCATTGCCAGTTATCGCAAACACTTGATTGCAGTAGTTGCTGCAAAGCGTGGCACAACCAGTTATTAGATTAAGGGGGCAAATACTTTTTCACGTAGGGCCAGGCAGGTTTGGACAGCTCTTTTCCCTTAATAAAACAAATAATCATTTAAAAACTGCATTTTGTATTTACTTGCATTATCTTTGTGTAATACATGAAAACTGCGTATTATACGCACGCCAAACACATGCGTATCATATACACACCAAAGTCCATTTTTGCATATAAATACCACAAGTTTTCATTTTTATTTGGCGTACTATTTATACGCATTTTCATGAGACCGGGCTCCTACATCTGATTGTCACCTTCATGACTCCTTTTACTTCTTTTATTTGCACCTCTTTATGCTTCACCATAAGGCTGTTTATTTTCTTTTGTGTACTCCTGTGGCCATACCTGACCATCTTGGCTGTAGTTTCAAATATTGAGTGGTTACAGTAGATTTCATCTAATTTCGACTATGTTGAGCTGTCACTCAATTCCATGTGTTCATTCCACTGAATCAAAATATTTGTCAAACTTCTACCTTGCTGTGAAATGTAACAATGCAACTGGAATATCATAAATAAATTGACATAAACTGAACACAATGACTTGTTTTTTTTTTTAGCTTATTAATTCGATTTCAATTTAAAATTGTAATATCTGGATACATTTGCTGATTGTGGAACCCTGTAAATACCAGGCAACTTTAAATTTATGATCTGGAAAAGCATGGAAATATTCTAGTTATGCTCAGCTCTGAAATATTTTGTTATCAGCACAGTTCATTCCTTGTTGAGTTTCCAGTAGCCTACATATACTAACTGTTTCATCTTAAATTAATTGGCTGCAATAAGCAACCCTAAGCAGTTGGTCTTTCTTTCTTATTCTTGCTAAATATATATTAGACAGTATTTTAAATAATTTATTCATTCTTGCTGCTTGTATGCTTGCAGGATGCTGGAGCTGATCCTACAGTGCATCCGAAAAGCTTCAATTTTTCCACTTTTTTTTTTTTATGTTCCAAAATTCCAAAATGGATTAAATTCATTATTTTCTTCAAAATTCTACAAACAATACCCCATAATGACAACGTGAAAGAAGTTTGTTTGAAATCTATGCAAATTTATTCAAATTAAAAAATCAAACGTACATAAGTATTCACAGCCTTTGCCATGACACTTAAAATTGAGCTCAGGTGCATCCTGTTTCCACTGATTTCATCTTAAATTAATTGGCTGCAATAAGCAACCCTAAGCAGTTTGTCTTTCTTTCTTATTATTGCTAAATATATATTAGACAAAGTATTTTAAATAATTTATTCATTCTTGCTGCTTGTATGCTTGCAGGATGCTGGAGCTGATCCTACAGTGCATCCGAAAAGCTTCAATTTTTCCACTTTTTTTTTTTTATGTTCCAAAATTCCAAAATGGATTAAATTCATTATTTTCTTCAAAATTCTACAAACAATACCCCATAATGACAACGTGAAAGAAGTTTGTTTGAAATCTATGCAAATTTATTCAAATTAAAAAATCAAACGTACATAAGTATTCACAGCCTTTGCCATGACACTTAAAATTGAGCTCAGGTGCATCCTGTTTCCACTGATCATCCTTGATGTTTCTACAACTTGACTGCAGTCCACCTGTGGTAAATTCAGTTGATTGGACAAGAAGGTCCCACAGTTAACAGTGCATGTCAGAGCACAAACCAAGCCATGAAGTCCTAGCAATTGTCTGTAGACCTCCGAGACAGGATTGTATCGAGGCACAGATCTGGGGAAGGGTACAGAAAAATTTCTGCAGCATTGAAGGTCCCAATGAGCACAGTGGCCTCCATCCGTAAATGGAAGAAGATTGGAACCACCAGGACCCTTCCTAGAGCGGGCCACCTGGCCAAACTGAGCAATCGGAGGAGAAGGGCCTTAATCAGGGAGGTGACCAAGAACCTGGTCACTCTGACAGAACTCCAGCATTTCTCTGTGGAGAGAGGAGAACCTTCCACAAGAACAACCATCTCTGCAGCACTCCACCAATTAGGCCTGTATGGTAGAGTGGACAGACGGAAGCCACTCCTCAGTAAAAGGCACACGACAGCCCGCCTGGAGTTTGTCAAAAGGCACCTGAAAGACTCTCAGACCATGAGAAACAAAAGATTGAACTCTTTGGCCTGAATGGCAAGCGCCATGTCTGGAGGAAACCAGGCACTGCTCATCACCTGGCCAAATTCCATCTCTACAGTGAAGCATGGTGGTGGCAGGTTTTTCAGCGGCAGGAACTGGGAGACTAGTCAGGATCGAGGGAAAGATGAATGCAGCAATGTACAGAGACATCCTTGATGAAAACCTGCTCCAGAGCGCTAGAGCTCTGCATTTCAGCCTGGGCCCAATGGGCCCTGACGTTTTTTATGCCCCTCGGGCCAGGCTTTGGGCCAGTTTTCATGTCATAGTTCAGATGCGGGCCGGGCCTCGGGGCTGTTTTAGGCTTCTCCTAATTTTTATATTTTAGATATCCATCAATTAGTGATGAAAAAAAAATTGGCGCGCTGGTGGAAACAACACGAGACTGTGCTACAGCGACTGTCAAGAGCGGCTCTGTTTAGTGTCCATCAGCGCAGCTGAAGAGATCTGCGTTCAAATGCATGCAATAGGCTAAAGCTCGCCGCAAAGCCCCAGCAAAAGTCATTACCAAGAATGTGTCGGGGAAATAATAAGAGCTGTGTTGCGGTTTTAGGAAACATCTGTAGATAGTGCATCATGTATGTGAGGTTAGCTGAGGAAGAGGCGCAAAATAGTTTAAAGTGCACTGTGAAAGGCATAATTTAGGAATAAGGGACGGTCAATACATCACTTCACTGGAAGTTGAGAGGGAAATTTACCCTCCTGTCACCACACACTGTAAGAGGTCTGTCTAAAATAAACACGGTGAAAAGATGTTGAGGCTCTGCTGTTACTATTAAGTTGAATTAATCCAGTCATAATTTACGTGCAGTTGTTTGTGGGTATAATGCGAGCACAACAGTTACAATATCATGATTATGGTTAAATAAAAGATATCTAATATAACCAAATTACATTTATTTTCATATTAATTATCCCAACATACATTTATAATTTAGTCTAGTGCTTTCAAATATGAAAATCTATATTAAATTAATAATACATTTCAATACAATTCAAGCGTCTTCTGTGTTTGGTGACGAATGCATTTTGTCCAGTGAATGAACTTCAAAAGATATCCCAAGCTTACGGAGAAGGGAGCAGCGAACGAGGGAAGTTTTTCGCATAAAAGACTCATGACTGATCAACGTGCTTCTATAATTCTAATAAATTAAATGTAGAGGATCTGTGACAAGATGATTGACGGGTTATTAAAGAGACAGTTATGTCCCAAACCTTGCCTACTCTTCTGCTACTCACTCTAAAGTATGTACTTTTTGTTCACAAAAAGAGTACATACTTTTAGGGCACAGCATAAGCAGGCGAATTGGGATGCAGCGTGACACTTGACACTTACAGTACTAATTTATTTTTAATTATTTGCTTTTTTTGGTAAAACTTAGATTGCTAAAGGGGCAGGTCCAAGAAACTGAAGCAGATTTCAGATATAATCAGTGTCTCGGAGATCCATGACACAGACCACTGAATAACTGGTCAAGAAGTGGCATATGTAATTCCTGAAAACATCTATTCTGGTAATATGGATGACCTGATCTCCAGGCTGGCCATGAGGCTGATCCTAAAACACATTAACCTCCGTGTTTTAGAGGTTCAATCAGCTAAGCACTAAGATGTAAATAGTTATCGGTCTGCATCTATCTATGTTCAGTTTGTTTGTGTTCCCCCCACCACACCAGTTCTTAACATTTTATGTTTAAGTTCTTTGCTTAAAGCTTTGCTTTTGTTTGTTCTTGTTTAGCTTGTATATAGTTTGTTCTAAACAATGGTAACCGTTTGTCAGTAACAATAAAAAATTAGTGCGATTAATCGCATCCAAAATAAAAGTTTTTGTTTACATATATGTGTGTGTGTGCTGTGTATATTTATTATGTATATATAAATACACACACATGCATGTATATATTTAAGGCGTAACAGTTTTTACTAACTGCGCTCATATGTCAGAGTTGCGGTAAGAATCTTTAAAAAGTGAATGTAGGCCTATAAGTGAATGTAATATTTAAATATGAATGTGTTGTAAGAAAGCAACGAAGCACGATACAATGTGCATGATAGTTTGGAAAATGTTTGATTTTACTTGGTATGGTTTGTAGAGTTTAAAAGAGCGAGCAAAACTAGGAAAATATTTTTGTCATATGTTCTTTTTGAGTCAAAGTCATGGATGTATAGCCTATAAAGTGAAGCAGCAGCTTAAATGTTACTCATGTCATGCATTACTTCTTATTTTAATCATGTAAAGTAGCGCTCATTGTTAAAGTATTTTCAACCCGTTCTTACAATACATTTATAAAGTAATGAATCAGCGTTTTTGAGCGGGTTTGTTGAATGAACAGTTAAATGACTCATTTAAAGGGATAGTTCACCCAAAAATTGCGCACAAAAAGTATTCTCGTAGCTTCGCCAAATTGAAGTTAAGCCACTGATGTCACATGGACTATTTTACCGATGTCCTTACTACATTTCTGGACTTGGGAATATTACAGTTGCGTTGCTGTCTATGGGGAGGGTCAGATAGCTCTCCAATTTCATCAAAAATATCTTAATTTGTGTTCTGAAGATGAACGTAGGTCTTACGGGTTTTGAATGACATGAGGGTGAGTAATTAATGACAGAATATTCATTTTGGGGTTCACCCAAAAATGAAAATTAGCCCATAAATTACTCACCCCAGAGTCATCCTAGGTGTATATGACTTTCTTCTTTCAGACTAATCCAGTCGGAGTTATATAAAAAAATTGTCTTTGATCTTTCAAGCTGTTTAATGCCAGTCAGCGGGTGTTGTTGCATTGCTTCAGTCCAAAAGAAGTTAAATAAAAAGCGCCCATCCATAAAAAAAAAAGTCTCACACGGCTCTGGGGGGTGAACAAAGGCCTCCTATAGCAAATCGATGCGTTTTTGTAAGAAAAATAACCATATTTAAAATGTAATAATCAATTTAATCTAGCTTGCGCTCACTGTTGTAAACGGAAGCAGTTCTAACTAAACAGCTAAACAGGCATTGATGTAGAATTGGTGGGAGCGGGGCTAAAGGGGCAGTGATGTCGAAGTGGCATTGATCATCTTTTGTGGTGCTCATCTATACTATTATATCATAGAATAGAACATTGCAAAATCTGTTATTTTGGGACGCCACAGCAAAAACAACTAGTGATATGTGAGTGTATGAGTATAAATATGTGAGTTGAAATTATGTATTATTTAATTTGTCATTTTGGGAGCCTGGCTTCAATATAAGCTGTTTTTAGACTAACGACAAAATTTTGAGTTTTAAAATTTACAGGACAGTTTTATAATACAATAACCTCTTTTATTTTAAGAGATCAAGGGACTTTTGGTTTCTGAGTACATGACCCCTTTAAATATGCCATAGTATAATTTAAGTTGGAGGAACAGATCATCATAACTTTAATTTACACAAGTGTTCAAAAGTTTTAGGTTAATAAGATTTTTTATGTATTTGGAAGAAATGTGTTATGGGCAGCACGGCGCTTTTTATTGTATGAAAATATAGTAAAACAGTAACATTGTGAAACATTATAATTAAACATAGCTTTTTAATGTAAATATATTGTAAAGTGATTCCTGTGATCAAAGCTGAATTTTCAGCATCATTAGTTTAGTCTTCAATGTCACATAATTGTTCAGAAATCATTGTAATGTGTTGAGGTTTTGGTCAAGAAACATTTCTGATTATTATTAATGTTGTTGTTGTTTTTTTTTTAGGATTTGTTGTTTAATAGGTTACTTTTGAATGGCAGTGTACAATTTAATAAATTATTTTTTTTATTCAGCAATGATACATTAAAATGATTGGAACGGAGAGTAATGATTTCTGTTTAAAATAAATGTTGTTTGTGTTTAAGTTTGTGTTCATGAAGGAAATTAGAAAAAAATAATGAAGCAATAGAACGGTTGATAATTAGAATTTAGAAATGTTTTTCATTATCTAATTAGCACAACAGAATGATTTTTAATAAATCATGTGACACTGAAGACAGTATTAATGATGTTGAACATTTAATCACGTGAATTAATTACTTTTAAGATATATTTAAATATTAATGATATAAATGCAGTAGTCGTGATCACAAGAGGTGTATTTCAAATTTTTGTAGGGTATTGCCTGTTTGAGGTTTTAATTAGTAGTCATATGGTTTATACCGTTTTCGAGATGTTTTATGGCAATAGGAACTGTGTAGTGTAGCCATCAGATTGGAAGAATGTAGAAACATAACATACTACATATAGTTGTCTCTGTGACAAATTGTATGTTGTGTGAGGATTATTAAAAGGAAAGAAGTTCCTAGAGCAGAAGTGAAATGCAATAATAATAATAATAATAAAGAAATAAAAATGTATTTTGCTTATAGTTTTAATATTGTTTATATAGTGTCCAGTCTATTTGTGATTGATAATATTGTTAATGTAAAAAAAAAAGTATATTTAGGAGTAAAAACTTACTTTAAAGCAGTAAAAATAACTGAGATTAAATTTTGCTGTAGTCGTGTTGTTTTGATGATGTGCTGCAGTGTGCGCACTAGGGCTGGGACGATACGGTAATCTGCCGATTCAATACTTTTCCGATACTTGTGTGCCGATTTAATATATATTGTGATAATTGAGTATTATGATTATATAACTATTGTGAATCGATATTACAATTTATTGTGATTTTTTGTTTGCTTGTTAAAGACCAGAAAATGGAAAATACTTGATCATACCGTTAAAGAGACTGTAGCCTATATGATGATTCATATTAACAAAACAATGCATCCCATCTTTCTGAACTTTTATTTCAGGAGTATAAACATACACAGTGTATATTTTAAAGTACATTGAACCATGAAACTTTCAAGTACCAAAATACATATTAAAGATTATGAGAACAAAAAGTGAAGGTAACCATGTAGGCCTATTTATTATTAGCAAAGAAGGGTTAAAATGACTACATTCAAACATTGTAACATTGCGATCTTATAAATAAAAGTAATGCTTTTAAAGCAGAAGTTAAATTCATTTAACTAAAAATGAGAAACAAAACGGCACACAGTAATTGTTAGGTTACTTTGGTTACTCTATTACAGTCATTTTATAGTTAGTACTATCATAAAAATACGCTTACTTGTAGGTTTAAAATTGTCACATTTCTTGTTCAACTACAAATATTTCAGCAAAATGTATATTTTATTCTTGTTCTCCTATTTCATTGAGCTCAGTCTGTTTGGCGAGCATGCGTGTGGTGGTGCTTGTTCAGTGAAGTCTGAAGTTTTGTGTAGAATTGCAAAGCAGAGGGCTTATGTACTTCTAAAAGCAAAATGGAAATATTCCCATGACTTTCTAGCATTTGCAGATGGAGAATATACCTGTGAAATTTTAATTATGCATTAAGGAAAATGGCACATTTAAACACATTAAACAGTGTCTCTGCAGCACATGCAGCCTTTCTATTAGAGCATTTGACAGGGTAAAGGTTTTAAACTATATGAATCTATAAACTATACTATATCTTACGAGTTTTTAAAAGCCCTTAATATAATGGTTGTCACGTGTTTAGAAGAAATTGGGTAATGCAGTTTCTCCACAGCAGCTTACTCGGTTATATTTTTCAGACATGTTTGTGTCAAACTACTGTATAAACTGTATTCTCATATACCATATCGGTTATAAAGAATGTATTGATATTTTGTACAAACTTGATATACTAGCCAGCCTTAATACCAATTAAATTTTACTATTCTTAATTCCAATTTTGTTACCACATGAAAAACTACTAGTGATATGTAAGTGTATGAGTATAAATATGTGAGCTGAAATTATGCATTTAATTTGTTTGTTTTTTTTAGTTATGTTAAGATAAGGAGAACTTGTTTTCTTTTAGGTAATTTAATAATTGTTTTAATTTATAACTTTTTTGTATTGAATATTTAATGGTTTATTTATTTTATGTGAGTGTATGAGTATAAATATGTGAGTTGAAATTATGTATTTAATTTATTGTTTTGAGTTATGTTAAGGAGAACATGTTTTCTTTTAGGTAATTACATTTTTTTTTTAATTTATAACTTTTTTGTATTGAATGTTTAATGGTTTAATTATTTTATGTCTGTCTTAGAGTCAGACAGAGTTTTTTTTATTTTTTTATTAAGGCTATTTTAATTTTGTTTGTTTCTTTTAAATAGGTATGTGCTGTTGTTGGACAAGTGGTACATGTCAGCCAAACTACTGAGACTGTGCAGTTTCAGGGTGCGTCAATTGAGGCACAGTCCTGTTACATTGAAGACAATACAGGAACAATAAAAGTCCAACTCTGGGAAAGTTTAATTGGCAAAGTTGCATTTGGGTCTACTTACAAAATTACACATGTCAGTAACAGAGTGTTTGCTGGATCCATGTATTTGACGACAAGCCGCAGGAGTGAAATTCAACAAGTGGCCCCTCTCCTTGGATTGAATGAAAACATTCAGTTCACAATTGATGAAGGTAACTTCATTGTGCTCGAAGGGACCATTACTTCAGTTGAGGTCGCAGTTTCACGCCGATGTTCACGATGCCAGGCTTGGCAAAAGGATTTTGAAAGACGAGGTCAGTTCCATCGTTGTTTTCGGTGCAAGAGACTGCAGTATGTACAAGCATATCAACCAACTGTGAATGCTTCGGTGACCTTTGCTGGTGATTTTGGTGATCGGGAGTTGACCTTGCCAAATTCGGTTATTAAAAGGTATGTTTAACATTTAAATGTAATTTATTGTAATTGAAATTAAGTAGTGTGTGTTCTACGGCTGCACAATTTGGAGGAATAATAAAAAATATATATATTGTAAGTAGGGCTGCACGATATATAATTTCAGCATCGATATCGCGATGTGCGCATCCACGATAGTCACATCGCAGGATTTGTGATGTTTAGTATACTGATCGTTATATTTATACTGATAGTTTTCTTTTTACTATCAGGCCTGCCAGCCGCTCCACTCTCAAGCCCTCCGCTCCAGCCCCTGAGTCCGCTCCAGTGTCGGCTCCAGCATCTGTCTCTGCTCATTTCTTCAAGTTCAATCCTGAATCCACTACAGCCCAAACAAATTCAGAGTCCGTTCCAAGCCCAGAGAGGGCTCCTGTCCCCACGTCCGGGCCTGGAGAGGGCTGTGGTTCCCACGTCTGGCCCAGAGAGGGCCTCAGATCCCGAGTCTAGCACAGAGAGGGCTCCTGTTTTCATGTCAAGCACAGAGAGGGCTCCTGTCCCCACGTTAGGCCCAGGGAGGGCCTCAAATCCCGAGTCAAGCCCAGGGAGGGGCTCCTGTTCCCACGTCCGGCCCAGGGAGGGCCTCAGATCCCAAGTCTAGCCCAGAGAGGGCTCCTGTCCCCACATTCGGCCCAGAGATGGCTGTTGTTCCCACGTTAGGCCCAGGGAGGGCCTCAAATCCAGGGAGGGCTCTTGTTTACACGTCAAGCCCAGGGAGGGCTCCTGTTCCCACGTTAGGCCCAGAGAGGGCATCAGATCCCGAATTTAGCCCAGAGAGGGCTTCTATTTCCGAATACAGCCCGGAGTGGACTTCTGAGCCCAGCCCAGAGCCAGTTCCAGCAAGGGGATCCGGAGTCTTCCAAAAGAAAATGTCGTCACGTCACGTCTCAGCTGATCTTCCAGAGTCAAGTCACGTCTCAGCTGTTCGTCCAGAGTCTGGCCACTTCCTGTCTGTTGCACCCAGATCTCCGAGATCAGTTCATCAGAATTCCCGACTGGCATCCAGCGTGGAGGATCCACCACTGGTGTCAGTAGGTGCAGCTGGTATTCCCAAACCCACTCAACTCTAGCCCTCCTGTTCCTGAACTGCTTCCCCTGTCTGAAGCGCTTGGCCAAGGAGGCCATCTATGAACTCGCTACCTGTCCTGGCACGGCTATGGAGGCCGTCTGTGATCCCTTTGCCTGTCCTGAAATGGCTATGGAGGCCATCTGTGTACTCCCTGTTTGTCCTGTCACGGCTACGGAGGCCACTTATTAACTTTTGTCCTGCTCTGAATCAGCCGAGGAGGCCATCTCTGAACTCTCGTCCTGTTCTGAACCAGCCATGGGGGTTGATTGTGAACTGTCTATCCGCCTAGTTTCAACTAATGTGTCTGATTTTGAACTATCTGTCTTGCCAGTCTTAGTCAATGAGTTAAAGAATGAACATTCTGTCTATTCAGTTTCAGTCAAGGAGTTTCCTTTCGAAATATCTGTCTGTCCTGTTTCAACTGAGTCTGACTGTGAATTGTCTGCATGTTTAGTGTTACTCACTAAAGTAACAACAAAATTGTGTTAACAAAATTAGAACAAAATATGATATCAATATTAACAAAAACTCAAAAACAATGCAAATACTTTGTTTCTAAACACTTTAATTACTGAGAACATCTAAAAAAAATGTTAAGCATGTTAAGGAAATTAATTAATTTTGATATAAATCATGGTTGCACCACATGATATTTAAGGCTACGGCTGATTTATCTAGATGAAAAAACACTAAAATCACTTAATTTAAAATTTTAATATGAATTTGTCTACACAACCTTCTCAAGTCGTGGCCTAATGGTTAGAGAGTCGGACTCGTAACCCAAAGGTTGTGGGTTCGAGTCTCGTACCGGCAGGGATTGTAGGTGGGGGGAGTGAATGTACAGCGCTCTCTTCCACCTTCAATACCACGACTGAGGTGCCCTTGAGCAAGGCACCGAACCCTCAACTGCTCCCCGGGCGCCGCAGCAAAAAAATGGCTGCCCACTGCTCCGTGTGTGTGCTCACTGCTGTGTGTGTGCACTTTGGATGGGATAAATGCAGAGCACTAATTCCGAGTATGGGTAACCATACTTGGCCACATGTCACATCACTTTCACTTAATGTTTGAACAACTACAAAAGATATTATTTTTTGTATTTTATAATTTGCCTGTCGAAAATCTTTATACGTCAATGACCCATATAGCTGATTAATAAAAATTTAATGAAGCATGTTTTAATATTGTAGGCTCTGTCTGCAACTGCTAATTTACAGACAGGCAAATTTTACCTCAGGATGCAAGCTAGCTTAGTTTAATTAAAATACTTCTGTTTTGAGGGATAAACTTTTTAACACAATATACATTTTTTATGTAAATAACATCAAATTCATTCTTCTTAAATGTATAGTTACATTATTGACATTAATAAGACGTTAAAAACTTACTTACAGTTATGTGTAGCGCTGCCTTCCTCTGCCATTGTTTTGCCGCAATGACTTCTGGGACTTCAAGCGAATACGGCGCATAAGTCTGCATTTGATGCATCCTTGATTTCAAAAATACATCCAGGCACTTTCATGCGTCCTCTATACTTGCGTTCTTGAGTAGCTTCAACAGTTAATGAAGATGAAGAGCGAAAACACAAGGACCAAACTGAATTTAAAATGATGTTACAGCATCTCGATGTTACAGCAATTCACTTGTGATTCAACTGCAAACAATGCTGCCATTATTTAATTTTCCTTTCTTTTTTCATTTGCAAATAAAAAGGATGATATGACAAAAGATGGGGAGGATCCAATCCTTGACCCGAGTTTGAACTGTGGATCAAGGATTTCAGATGTGTCACGGTGGTATGAAATTGGCCTCCTGAAAGTACCCTGAAGAAGGCTCTTAGGCCAAACGTGTTGGTACTTTTAAAGTATTAAAGTCCCCTTTTTCACAAGTCTGGAATATTTTTTAACATTCTTGTACACAGTTTGTTTCCATGCACCTTGTGAAGTGGTAAAGTTGCTCCAGATCCCATCTCATTAGATATTGAAAACATTACATTTATTAAGCTTTACACTTCAGTTCAGCAACATTTGCCAGACAGTGTAATTAAAGATGAAAGGAGGTCTATATCATGTGAAAACACATTTAGTTGTCTGAAATGAAAAGGTGCAGGGAGAGGTCATATGCATGAGCATGTGTTATATTAATTTGCAAGTCTGATTAGTTGTCTGGTTATGAGCAATTGCCATCGGGGAATGTCTATAAATAGACTATCTTGTTTGGATGATAGTTTCTCCACAATCGTTACATCACTGAAGGAACAATGGCATCAGCACCACCGATTAAAAAAACACAACTATTTGGAAACTCATTGGATTCGTCCATAACATCACAGAAATGAAAATTACAGTTACAGAACTGTCACAGAAGTTTCAAATGATTTGTACAATTACAATATTTTTTCCCTATAGGCTGTGGAGGTGAAGGTTATGATGTGCTGTGTAGGCAAAGCACTGACAAAGATGTAACTTTCCTTCGAAAAGACCCATCAGCGAAAGCCCACACTCTAAAGAACACTGAGTTAAAAACAGCCCAAATTAGAGTTATATTTAACTCAGCATAATGGATTGATTAATTTTTACTATAATACTACCTTATTTTTTTACTTCATACATTAATGTTTAAGATTAACTACTCCACACAACCACTGGTTTGCATGACAACTTCCTTTATTTTCCTTCGTTTATTTCATATTTACAGTATAGCATATTTTATATAATTTTTAATATGTAAGCCATGCATATTGCCTGTTTAAACTCTTTGACAAACATTAAAAGTAATAATTAAACATTTGAAAGTAATTCGCGTGTAATCGACCAGTCTCTATTATCCTATTTCCACCGTAAGCTGGAATCATGTTATGTGGGGAATTGCTAACTTCTAATTGCATCTTTGTGAATAAAATCTTTCATATTATGCAAGGCATCGGGCCTTTCCATCACGCAAAAACACAGATGCAAGTATGTTGCACACAGTAACGATTTTATAGACAAAATAAAACACAAACCTGTATTTTACCAAAGAAATTGATTAATTTGATGCCACTAATAACCACTCTCTCCTGAAGAAAAATAAATAGATGACAGCTATCTAAATTGTTACATGACACCTAAATATTTTTGTATTTTTAAGCAATGGTGAAAACTGTATTACCTTCTCAGCGAACTGGTTGTAAATAATTATGTTAAATATTGTAAACTGATTGATGATCACAAAAAGTGCATTGCATTTTAGACATTGGATGGTGGCTCATTTTCCAACTCCCCTAGAGTTAAACAGTTGAGTTTTACAAATAGTTCCCAAGCTAGGTAACTTCCAACGTAACCGGCACTAAGTTTGTGTAGTTGGTTATGAAAAATTCTGTCATTAATTACTCACCCTCATGTCGTTCCAAACCCATAAGACCTTCGTTCATCTTCTGAACAAATTAAGATATTTTTGATGAAATGTGAGAGCACTCTGACCCTGCGTAGACAGCAACGTAACTAATGTTCCCAGACCCAGAAACGTAGTAAGGACATCGGTGGCTCAACTTCAGTTTTGCGAAGCTACAATAATACTTTTTGAGCGAAAAGAAAACAAAAATAACATCATTTATCCAACAATTCTTCTCCCCCGAGTTACGTCTTCCACCATTTTGGAGAGTACCCGAGAGAGTAATCGGCGTAATCATCGTTTACGCTTAGGGTAAAGCGTGCGTATGCGTTGTGATACTCTTTAAAATGGTGGAAGACGTAACTCGGGAGAGAAGAATTGTTGAATAAATTGTTATTTTTGTTTTCTTTGCGCTCAAAAAGTATTCTCGTAGCTTCGCAAAACTGAAGTTGAACCACTGATGTCACATGGACTGTTTTACCGATGTCCTTACTACGTTTCTGTCTGGGAAAATTATAGTTGTGTTACTGTCTAATGCAGGGTTTGAGAGCTCTCACATTTCATCAAAAATATCTTAATTTGTGTTCCGAAGATGAACGAAGGTCTTACGGGTTTGGAACAACATGAGGGTGAGTAACTAATGACAGAATTTTTATTTTTGGGTGAACTATCCCTTTAAGGTAAAATCAAGAGTAAAATACATTTCAAACCCAATGAATGGAGGCACATGTGTGTCATCTGGTGGAAATAAATACAGAAACAAAATACATACCATGGTGTAATACTAGATATCTGTCTGTGTTTAAGCATGTGTGTTTCCCTAGCTGCTTATACATTTATTTTCAGACATAATTACTTTTTTTTATTAGGTTTTGCATTTAGATATTACAAATATATAAAAGGTTAGGACGATTCCAAGGGCCCAACGATAGAGGGGGCCCCCCGAGGGGGGAGCACGATTTCTACTGAAGGCCATGGCCTTGCCAATCGCACAGTGGCCTTTGTAGCACCCAGAGCCAGATTCCCTGCATGAGCCACATTCACACCGCGACATATGAATCAACATCGTTAGGAAATATGCATAAAATCTGCTCCAAAATTTGCTCTAATGTGCCGGCTGGATGTCCTTAAAAGTATCTCTAAAGAAGTTGATGTCTCAAAAGTATGCATAAATGTATGTCTCAGTTAAGATTTGTAAATTGGTTCTAGATTTTTTAAAAAGTTAAGTAGAAAGCTGCAAGTTTTATGCAGTCTGTTTGGAACCTAAGGGGTTAACCACTTCAAACTCATCTCTGTAGAGATGTAACTGCACTACATTAGGATCTCCAAAAAAAAAAAGCGTTGTTCTTGGAAAAACTTGAAGCTTGAAGCTTTTTTACTGCTTTGAAAAGAGTCAGAAAAGTCTTGTTTCTCTAACTGGAACTTCATCAGATATGGGGATATATAGAAAGGCAGGGTTCCTCAAATTTTGCCCTGGAGGGTCAATGCGCTGCAGTGTTTAACTCCAACCCTGATCAAACTCACCTACCTGTGATTTTTCTAATGATCCTGAAGACATTGATTAGTAGGCTCAGGTGTGTTTGATTAGGGTTAGAATTAAACTCTGCAGGTAAGTGGATCTCGTGGGCCAGATTAGAGGATCCCTGTAGAAAGGTGTCCTCTTTCTCATTGCTATTAACACGAGCACATGGTGAGCACTGACTCAACAAGATGTAGATGTCCTTTGCAGTACTGTGTTAAATGATATTCAGTCAGTACCAACTCAAATACAGAGCCAGACTGGTCCAGATAAAATTTTATTATTTCAGTGTACTGCTCTTGAAAATTAAGAATGAAGTGAAGCAAGTGATGACTGTTTCATGTGTAACTTTAAGGATGAGATGATTTTCTTGAAGATTCAAAATAAAAAGAGCAATATGATTTTTTCAGACCACTCAAAAGTATGAGTGATTATTACAGTATTCAGATCAAAAAGAGGGATGCAGTTGTCATCAATGAGTGGCAAGCTCTCGGTCTCCATGAGCAGTTGCATTTTACGGTAGATGTAAAGCTAGACATTCTTGTAGCTCCTCTTACACCCCTCTATTTTACATACTATTTTGAAGTCTTGCTGGTGTTGAAGTAGTTGCAAATGTTTCAAATGTCACAGATCGGACAATTTTTTCAGATAAGCAAGAGAACAAAATATTTCAAGCACAGAGCATGACAATGCCGTGAAGGGTTTTTGACAGGCTAATTTTATGTGTATGTATCAGGTATGTATATGCAACTCGGTATTTCCGCACTGTCTGAAACACGTCTCTATGCTTGTGCGCGCTTTGTGTGCGAGAACAGCACGCGAGTAACAAATTGAGCTCTCTTTCGTTTCTTCTTCTTGTCGTTTAAAATTGCTTGTACGTGTACATTGGCAAATGAATCTGCGAATCATGTGCGTGCCAAACGGTAGGGTCTCCTCCATACGTATTACGGATCAACTGCGATCCGTTTAACTCCTAATATGTGACAGATCAGAGCAATCTTTCATTTACTTATTTAACATGAAATTGTCAAATCGCTACTCCATATCAATCACATACAAAGAAAAATACAGAATTAGAACAACATTCAGGAGTGACGTTTTTTTTTTTTGCGCCATAAGGGATCAGATTTTGAATATATAATTCAATAGCTGTATATTTAAGTAATCACAATGCCAGTGTGACCTAAATATAAGTTCCACGGAAAAGATTGAGGGAGTGCCTCAACTCTCAAAACGTGAATCACATCTGTGTGTCAATAGCCCTATTCGCATGGGATTAGTATTACCTGGTGACCTCCAGTCATTTGTAATAATTGTGGAGGTTGTCTGTGATCTTAATCCCGTGCGAATCGGCCATGTCTGTAATTTGTAAAGTAAAAATTTCCCCGCAAATGACCTACCATATTTCGCCGAACACCGAGGTCCTGTGATAATATTAGTCCTGTGCGAATCGGCATCTCTGTGATTCGGCCAGCATTTGGCGGGTCGCATATCATTTTTCGAGGTTTTTGTTTGCTGTGCGCCTTTTTATCCATCTTTCGCGAAGAATGGAGCTGCGTTGGAGTGTTTGATAGTATTTTGGGTGCTGTAATATCGCTACAACATACAATTTTCAGAAAGAGAAAGCTGAAAAGGTTTTGAGGTTAATGTGTTACAAATAAATCAAGCATAAAGCTTGAGATATTATTTTAAGATGGGGGGGGGTAATTTCAAAATGACACAAGGTCCCCAGATAATACAAATCCCGTGCGAATAGGGCTGACGTAACTCTGAAATCAGAGTACAGCTGAATAATTTAATCAAAATCGAAACGTCTTTTAAATGGTCCAGATTGGTATATCATTGAAAGCTGCTGGACTAGATTAGTTTTGACCGAAAGTTATGTTTTATATTCTACAATATGTACTTCACAAACTAGTTCTGACTGCTGACATGAAAATGGTGCATGTGTTTTTTCTAGGATATCGGGAAATTTGTTGAGTACTGTTTTGACAGTGTCTGCCTTCATATTTTAGTCATATTTGGTCATTCTCTTTTCAAATGTATTTATTTCTATATTATTTTGTATTAAGGCGTTCAAAATGGTCCTTATCAACCTTGATTGACATGGCAATATTCTATCACATTATTTTGATAGTTAGTTTTGGGCGCGTTTTTTTTGTTTGAGTCACCATTTCTCCAGTGTAACAATTCCACGCCGAGTCCAGAACACAACTCTGCAGCACAAGAAAGCTGTGTCCCAAAGTTGAGTGTGCACACTTCGAAGGCCAGGCCTCCGAAGTGCATGAAGGATGCTTCGCCTTCGCAGGATTTCCTAATTGCGACACCAGAGGTTCCCGATTAGCGTTCTGTCGCATAGCAACAGTGTGAGAGGAGAGCTGACGAGAGGACAATCCTGCCAGGATAGGTGGAGCCAGAATTGCTCATTTTTGTTTTTATGTTTTACGTCATAATGGAGGAGACTGTGATGTACCTCAGGCTTAGCCAAGTGGCCAGGGAAGTTACACTGGTTTGCTGTATCCTTTTGTCAGATTACAACTTTAAATGCAGGAATTGGCTTGGAGCTTACTTGAATAATGTAATGATACATATGAAAAACTACAAAATACACACACACACACACACATAGCAGTTCAAAGACTGTAAGGGAGTACATTCGTTAAATATACTCGTACAAATATGAAGTACTAAGTTTTCTTTTTTACTCACAGGACAGCAACACTAAAAAAATATGGTCTTTTACAACATGATGCATTGTTGTAGATTAAACTACCCAACAGTATATTTAGTAGGCAACTTTAAATTTAATAACCTTGAACATATTCAGAAGTAAAATGCAACATACACAGTATTGCAGCAGTAATATTAATGCAAAACCATCCTGACAAATTATTTTTCAGAACAATACTGTACATTTACTTTTACTCTCAATACCTTAAGTATATTAGAGTATGCAAGATAATACTTTTACTTAAAGGATAGTTCAGCCAAAAATGAAAATTCTGTAATAATTTACTCACCCTTAAGTTGTTCCAGGTTTGGAATTTTAATTTTTGGGTCAAATATCCCTTTAGCTAAGGTTTTAAATATGACTAGTAGCTTTTCCCCAATGTGGTATTAGTAGTTACTAAAAGTAGTTTACTAAAGTATCTCAATATTTCTTCTACTAATTACTTTGTCATAGCTCTAAACAATTTTTATTTTCCTTTCCCGAAATCAGACCAGACCCCTGTACTGCAGGATAAAGCTGAATGTGCCAGCGCTGGACAGGTTTTTTTTAATGACTGTGACACACAGCCTGATTTTTAAAAAAAAAAAGAAAAAAGTATAGATGTTGTGAAAAAAAAATTAAGCTGCATTAAAAAAAATTAACAATGTACATAATTACGTCACCGCATTGTCCTCCGAGTCGCTGAGGAGGTGCTGGCCATTAGCCACCAATAGATTCACCTCCTGAAGACCTCAGAACACATGGACTGTTCTTCTTTTGATGTTTTATAGCGGTTGGCAAACCCCGCCCTGTTCTTTTAATATAAACACTGTTGTCATCTGCGCGCAAGTGATTCTGGGATATGGTAGGGTGTGAAGTGTCCATCAGATGTACACTTAATTTTCCTGGGAAATGGAGGGTGCATTTGAAGTCGCTTTCGAAATACGTCAGCCTTCGTCGCGCCACGGTGACGCAATCGGCCTTGGAATGCAGTCTTCGGAGGGTGCATTTTCCTGGGAAACGGAGGGTGCATTTGAAGTCGCTTTCAGAATACGTCAGCCCTCGTCGCGCCACGGTGACGCAATCGGCCTTGGAATGCGGTCTTCGGAGGGTGCATTCTGAATTGGGACAGCCTTCGTCGCGCCGCTGTGACGCAATTGCACTTCAAATGCGCACTCTGGAGTCCACGCACTTCAGTTTGGGACACAGCTGAAGTTTGCTAACAAATCCTGCAGTATCCATGTTGAGAAACAGGAAGTAGAATGTCCAACCGGTGACCGATATTTGAACTGCTTCCTCTCAACCTGCTCAATATTTTGAATTCACTCTGGCTGTGTCCGAAACTGCCTACTCAATGAGTAGGTACTTAATTTCAATAAGTACTTACTTAACGAGCGCTAAAAGAGTAGGTGCTCTACAGCCAAATTTCGTTAAAGGGTTAGTTCACCCAAAAATTTAAATTCTGTCATTAATCACCCTCATGTTGTTCCAAACCAGTAAGACCTCCGTTCATCTTCGGAACACAAATTAAGATGTTTTTGATGGAATCTGAGAGCTCTCTGACCCTCCCATATACAGCATTTTTTTTTTCTTTTGTGCACAAAAAGTATTCTCGTAGCTTCGTAAAATTACAGTTGAACCCCTGATGTCACATGGATTATTTTACCGATCTCCTTGCTATGTTTCTGGACCTTGATCGTGTAAGGACCCTTGCGGTCTATGGGAGGTGGTCAGAGAGCTCTCAGATTCCATCAAAAACATCTTAATTTGTGTTCCGAAGATGAACGGAGGTCTTACTGGTTTGGAACGACATGAGGGTGAGTAATTAATGACAGAATTTTCATTTTTGGGTTAACTATCCCTTTAAATTTGAATGCGATCCAGACATCATCCGCCATGTTGACGTTATCATGTGACTTAAGACGTTATAACAAGCGCAACAACTTCAAAGATACGAGCGACAGGTTTAATTGATCTCTCTGTAAATATTTTGATGTTTATAAAATTTTAGCATTTTGTGGTCTTGTTGAAGAAACAGCTGCCCTTTTACTATGATTGTAGTATAACCAATACATTTTGGGTTGATTTAAATTTTTATATTTTTAACCCTAACGTTACTAATATGACCCACAGTTTAATCCTTAAATATATTGTTTTTTATTATGAAAACCCAAAATCTTTATCTCTTGAATATGTTGTTACTTTCTTTATTTTATGTGCAAATTTTTCATCGACGAGCAAAACCGGCTTAAATCTCCTTTATTTTCCTATTTTTCTTGTTGAATTTAACTCCGTTTTATCCCTCAGGCTTATAACAACAACAACAACAAATGCAATATTTTGATGCATTAATTTTTTGAATATTATGATTATTCAAATATATTTAACCTTGTCATTGTGTCTTTTTTTCTGTGTATATAATCTCATACTATGTATGATGTATGAAAACTAGAGCTGCCCCCTAATCGACTAACCGTTAGTCAATGAGAAGAGGCTTGGTCGACCAAAATTGTATTAGTTGCTTAGTCGCAGAAAAAAAAATTCCACATGAAGTGGCGAAATCATGCAGTCCGTGTCGGACAAATCGTTAACGGCTGGTCTGTGTGGTAATATAGTACATCGGGCAGGACATCCATATGCTCTCCTAACATTCATCGACCTCAAATATGGCTTATCATCTGAAATATGTATGTAGTAGCAACTTTACATGGCAGCTCAATCTAATGCTAGCCTAGAAAAAAGTGCACTGTTCACGTGTTTGTGCGGAGTGTGGAAGCTGAACAGTAGCCCGCTTGGGCTACTGCATGACAGATGGAGGCGCCGGTGCGATCATTGGCTCTTAAAATACTTCGTCATTTTTGGTCATACAGATACGAGTAATGCATCAAGCAAACAGGATGCCCTTTCTGCCGTCTCGGTCTGTGAATTTGAGCGCGTCACTTCGAAACTCCGTGTATTCTTGCCTTATTACAGACATGAAAAATATATATCTATAGAGAGTGAAGCTTTTAAATGAACTAATTAAAATATAAAAAAATATTCTCCGATTATGTAATCCGTATGAAACATGTATACATACTGCAGGGATGACGACTTAATCTATTAAACCGAAAACAGAAAGCACTAGTGTAACAATAAATTATTAAAACGTTAATGCAGTGTACTTGCTGTTTTTCCCTAACACATTCATAATTATTATATTTGCCGGTGCGCTGTGGCAAACTTTTTTTTGTGTGCGCTTGAGCGCTTATTAGGCTATGTAGGCAATTAAAGGCTCATTATTATGATTTATATGGTTTATTAATAAAAGTGCGACTAATAGTCGACTAATGCTTAAAATGAACGACTACTAGTCGACCAGAAAAATCTTTAGTCGAGGGCAGCCCTAATGCAATGACTGCTTTTTGTCATTATGATTGTTCATTGTTAAAGATACAACCATCTTTCCCTGAGCTTGTATGTAATTATAAGCTCTGCAGTATTAATAATAAAAAAGAACATAAGAGGGACAGGTGCACGAACACCTCATAGCATCAGTAACTCCACAACACTACCTAGTACGGTTTTCCTCAGCGTTTGCAATATTTGTAATAGCTGCACAAAGGAGACGTCGATCAGCTGCTAGAAGATCTCACCTGTGGAGAAGACTGTTAATTTTACACTTGAAAAATGTAAGTATTACTACTTAAAAATTAAGATTACCCCAGAATGCATTGCTAGCCCACCCCAACACTTATAAACAATAATAATGATAAATGCTGACCAATAATACATTTTATATATATATATATATATATATATAATTACATTTAATTAATTAAATTAAAATTATAAATTATATGTAATATATATATATATATATATATATATATATATACTTTTATGTATTTTTGCGCTATGCTTTTCTTTATATTTAGGCTATTTCAGTTTATTTCTGTGTATTTAAACTGATATGTAACCACAGTAATTTACAAAGTAATACAATTCAGCTGTCCAAGGAACAGTTTTACAAATGCATTTATAATAATCAAACAACAATACTTCCACAACCACCAACCTTTTATTAACGCTGCCGAGCAACGCATCTCATTACAGTAGGTCATTCAATCAGATCTCCTTATCTCCTTACCTTTTTGTTTTAGTTTAATAGCCTGAATATAACTACAACTTAAGATTTAAAAGATGTTTTATTCATTTCTGTAGTATACTGACTCAAAGACCTTGATGGCAGCATTCCTTCATCAGTCTCTCTGCAGCGGATAAACACGCGTGTCTCATCTGTCCCTGTAACATCCAGACAAGAATCAAGTCACCTCTGTGATTTATCTGCTCAATACTGCATTTACATGTTGTGTGTACCATAACC
>NW_015536547.1:49998-116422 GCF_001515605.1 Sinocyclocheilus anshuiensis
ATAAACCAAATATGATGGGACAAAGTAATCAGTATGAAACCAACGCGAAGTCTTTTTTCCATCTACCTTCATTATCTCTAATTAGATCACGCCCACAAGCCGATATTTTGATATTTTGATATTACAATAGTCATGTAAACATGTATGTAACAGGCATGTAAACGCCCACATCACAGCAAACAAAGCAGCCAGCGAGACTTTTCCTCAAGTTTTACTGTTCGTTTCTGGAAGAAGACCAGTGTTGCCAAGCTTTCAGACCCTTCTAGCGACACATTTTCAAAAAAGCGACTAGCGACTTTTTCTGGTGTTATTGGAGACTTTTGGCAACTCCGACGTGAAAGCACGTATCGTTCTTACTCTTCTCAACGAGCAGTGGGTGCTGCCATGGGCCCCATCCCCGTCTCAAAGCACTCACTGGCGGCCCAGTCCTCGCGCAGCAGTCCCTCCCAGCTGCAGTCAGAGCAAGATGTTCACCCCTCCGTGTCCAGACTGCAAATGAAAATGGCTTACATTCAGGGCGGGATGTAAATGTAAAATGTTCTTTGTCTAATGAACAAACCTTAGTCATTTTACATGCAAATATAGCCGAAATCACAGCACAGCCCACATGAAAAAATACTATAGTAATTTATAGTAAATAAATACTATAGTGTTTTTGAACCATACTATAGTAAAGTATTTTAATTAATTTGTTGTGGTAATTCTGTAGTTGCTGTGGTAATATAACAACTATAGTAATATAAACAAATTACTTTACCCAATACTGTACTAAGTTTTCTACAACTATAGGGTATATTATACTACAATACACTACAGTTTACTGTAGTAAAAACTAAAGTATACTACAGTATTTATTGCAGTTTATCAGTTCACTATAGTTAATACTACAGTATGCTGTAGCATTCATTAAAGTGTTGTAAATACTATAATATATACAGTATAATACACTTTACTATAGTGTGGTTCAAAAACACTAGTATTTGCTATAAATTACTATAGTATTTTTTCATGTGGGAGGTATTGCCTTTTTCATGTCTTATGTTATGTGTATTTGATTTCATCAGATGGCTCGATTATAAATCAGGATTTTTGTGCAGATTAACATCTTGAAAGGGAGAGCTGGGTAGTCTTAAAGGGCCGCATTTCAGTCACTATTTCATATTCATCCCTCATGAATATGCTAATTAGCACATGATGTCATCTAGCGACATTTAGCTACTTTTCAAGCTGGCTTTAGCTACTTTCCATTGAAAGACGTTGGCAACACTGAAGAAGACGCGCTGAGAGGAATAAAACAGAATTTACCTCAGATAAAGACGCGCTGAGAGGAATAAGACAGAATTTACTTCAGATTAAGACGCGCTGAGAGGAAAAAGACAGAATTTACCTCAGATTAAGACGCGCTGAGAGGAATAAAACAGAATTTACCTCAGATTAAGACGCGCTGAGGGGAATAAAACAGAATTTACCTCAGATTAAGACACGCTGAGAGGAATGAGACAGAATTTACCTCAGATAAAGACGCGCTGAGGGGAATAAAACAGAATTTACCTCAGATAAAGACGCGCTGAGAGGAATAAGACAGAATTTACCTCAGATTAAGACGCGCTGAGAGGAATAAGACAGAATTTACCTCAGGTTAAGACGCGCTGAGAGGAATAAAACAGAATTTACCTCAGATTAAGACGCGCTGAGAGGAATAAAACAGAATTTACTTCAGATTAAGATGCGCTGAGAGGAATAAACTTTGGATTTTGCTCAGAAGAACACGGCGGTTTGGTATCCAGTGGACGATATAATTTACATGAGTAAGTCTTTTTTTTTAGCCTACTTGTATTAGTTGTTATTGTGTTACTGTGACATAACTTGTACATATTTTTACTAGACTTTTTTCCAAACCATGATTCCTGACTAAATGTATAATCAAGTTAGGTGTATTATACATGAGGTCGTCTTACAGCGGAGAATTCAAATCTCATGAAAGAGCTTCTGTGCTGTCAGTTCAACTCTGTAAACATGACCGCAACAATATTTTAGTTTAACAACACTCGCTGCGTGGATTATAGTTCATATCCGGACCGGAAACGTGCTCCAAACATGAACAGCACCATGTACGCACACATATCACGTCTTCTTCAAATGAAATATGTGCAAATAGGGGCACTGATACAGTGGTACGTCTGATCATGAATGAATCAGATGACACGACGGATTATTGTGATACACCGCAAACAATGATATAGACCGAAAATTCAAAGAAGAGTAAACCAAAAGTAACTACCCAGCTAATACATGACGTAACAGTTACGTAATGTATTCGTACTTTTTGGTAATTTCATGACTTACCAATAGGCAACGTAACACGACGTCGTATGCACGTAATTCCATTACCATCCCATTACCAACTCATAACGTTGTCAGTACGTCCTCCTAACGTAACAAGATAACCAAGAACGTCCCAGATAGGTACTCTATTCGTAATATATTGGTAATTTCACGACTTACTGGCAACGTAACTGCAATGTCGTATGCACGTATTTCCATTACCATCCCATTGCCAACTCACAACGTTGTCAGTACGTTCTCCCAATGTAACAAGATAACCAAGAATGTCCCAGATAGGTACTCTATTCGTAATATATTGGTAACTTCATGATTTACTGGCAAAGTAACTGCAACGTCATATGCACGTAATTTCATTACCATAATTTTTGTACGTTCTTTATATGCTCTCTGATTACCATAATGCTGTTTAAAAAGTGTAATTAAACTTCAGACACAAGATTGAACGTTCCTTAAAGATAAAAATGTGTTTCTTTTCACCAAGTCAGAATATGAACGATTATAGTGACGTGACATACAGCGCGCGCGCCTCCACAACTGACACCCCACTGAGCAAAGTTACGTCCAAAAGACGTCTTTTGGATGTCTTTGTCGGACGTTGAAATGACGTCCCCTGAGGAGCCAGAATGAAAGTTTTTATGACGTCTTTTTTTGACGTCTTTTGCACTACCAATATTGACATCCACAGGACAAATAAACAGACACACGGCACATTCAATTAAAACGTATTTATTTATATTGTTTATTGTGTGTGTCCCCCTCCCCCCTTCTTGCTGGTGCATGCTTGAGGTGCTCCGAAGCACGTTTCTTAATCATTTCTTGAGTTGCGTCCTTGCTCCATTTCATCACTGCAGCTGTAAGTGGAAAGACAGAAAATCATAAATATGCAAAAAAACAGCTTATAATAATTTACTAAGTACACATTTATATATATATATTAAGATAACAACAAGGTTTGAATCAATCTGCTGTACATCATAACTTCCTAGATTTTGCAGTAGCCTACTTGTAGCCTGAGTGGGGCTGTGCGATATGGCCAAAAAATAAATAAATAAAATTCCGGATTTTTTTTGTTTATCAATATTGCGATTTCGCAATATTGACACAATATTCCTTACATACACGCTCATTACATTCATAAATGCAAAGTTTTTTATTTATTTATTTTATTCAAGGATTCGCAAATCGTATAATTATGTAGGCTATTAAAAAATAGGCCTACACTAAACATGTTTCACATAATTAACGCATTATAGCTATAATTAAAAGTACAACGTTTACGGTTTCAGATCATGTCGTCTTATCTATACGACCAAACATGGCAGAGTGTTTTAAACTGTTTCAGCTGTTGGGCAAATCCGTGATGGCGCCAGTGCCTTTTGCGCGCATACATTATTATAATAATAATAATAATTCCATCCATTTATATAGTGCTTTTCTGGGCACTCAAAGCGTTTTACATAGAAGGGGGAATCTCCTCAACCACCACCAGTGTGCAGCATCCTCCTGGATGATGCGACGGCAGCCATATTGCGCCAGAACGCCCACCACACACCAGCTTATTGGTGGAGAGGAGACAGAGTGATGAAGCCAATCAGCAGATATGGGGATGGTTAGGAGGCCATGATGGTCAGAGGCCAATGGGCAATTTTGGCCAGGATGCCGGGGTTACACCCCTACTCTTTTTCGAAAGACATCCTGGGATTTTTAATGACCACAGAGAGTCAGGACCTCGGTTTAACGTCTCATCCGAAAGATGGTGCTTTTTGTCAGTATAGTGTCCCCGTCACCACACTGGGGCGTTAGGACCCACACAGACCACAGGGTGAGCACCCCCTGCTGGCCTCACTAACAACTCTTCCAGCAGCAACCTAATTTTCCCAGGAGGTCTCCCATCCAGGTACTGACCAGCTCAACCCTGCTTAGCTTCAGTGGATATAGTACTATTATAGACTTTATAGCCTAGCACTGATAAAGTGACATCAGATGCTGTCAAATGAA
Organism: Sinocyclocheilus anshuiensis; assembly: GCF_001515605.1. Lineage (NCBI taxonomy): Eukaryota > Metazoa > Chordata > Actinopteri > Cypriniformes > Cyprinidae > Sinocyclocheilus > Sinocyclocheilus anshuiensis. Next base: position 54,343 of record NW_015536547.1, read on the forward strand.
CATAAAAAGTTACACAGCCAGGCATGGCTCCATGAGGATAACAACAAAATTGGTGTGATTTGATTTATAAACTAGAAAGCAGTATTAAACGTGACCGCGGTCTTCAAAAACATGCTTGTAGCCAGCCAGGCTAATTTACAAGCCTGATTCAAGTCTTGGCATGTAATGATTTTAAAATTGTTCAAGCAGGATTTAACGAAAGATAACTTATTTTGGTATAGTTAATTGTTTTCTGTTGGCTCACACCCAAAGCGCGTAGCTACATGGAGGAGCGTCTCAGTGCACTTTCTCTTTTGCATCTAATCACTCTAAAACAGCTGTCTTAACCTAGTTAAAATAAAAAAGTCTTAATGAAAGCAAAAGTTGGAATCAAGCCCTGAGTGCCAATTTGGAGAATCGGGAGAATTCCCGTGGACCGATCATGAACCACTTTCACAGCAGTTTCACATTGGACGTGGAAAGTTCAGTGTCAAAGAGCGACACACGGAAACCGGCACATCTCAGGCAGTTTTCGTTGGAGAGTTCGTTCTTACACTCCAAATTCCGCCAAATGGATCATTAATACATTTGTGTAATAATTTTGTTCAAGCACAGAGGTCGTGTTTTAGTGTTTTCCGCAGACACTTCGGGAAAAAAAAACAACAATTAACATTCATCTGCTTCATGTGGTGTTGAACTTGAAAAGTGACGCACAGTCTCTGTTCATCTGTTCTCCTCATAAATTAATAAATTCATAATCTACTCAATCCTTCTCAATCATCAACTCGTCCTGTAATTCATACTTGAAAAAGAAATAAAAATAAAAGTTATTAAATGTCTTATTATCATTTTAAAAAGAGAGTTTTTACAATCCTGCCCAACCATGTCTGGACAAAAAAATGTCTAACGCAACCTCCGATATGTGCAAGTGGTGTGTGTGTGTGTGTGTGTGTGTGTGTGTGTGTGTGTGTGTGTGTGTGTGTGTGTGTGTGAGAGTGTGCGTGTGTGTATGTGCTTGCTTGCTTCATGTTAAAACGGGGCATGAGACGATTACTGAAGAGCCTGTAGAGATAAGTAAAAATTGTATTGATCACTGATCATGGTCTTAAGCATATTGGGTCACGTGGTCCTCATGCAGTAAATGAGTGAGCTAACTGTAGAAGTCACACAAGGGTTAATTCAAACAATATTCATCTATCAGTCCTTGATCAGTCCTGCATGAATTCAAGGATGATTTTTATCTTAACTGCAGCTTAATTTAGTAAACGACTGCACCATCTGGACGTAAAACACTTTGGTGTAAACCCTAGACAGGCTTAAATAGGTCCAGCCTTGTGAGAAATACTTTTACCTGTTGCATGCACTCGCTATGCCCTTCTCCCGAGGTGCGTCCACGCGGACCCATTCTATCACAGCGATAGTTGAGATGCTGTTAACTTTGCTATGGTTCCAAACTTAAATTTACTACTAAACAACTTAATTGCTCATGAGTAAGTAGATGTGCATTATGATTTAATTGTATAAACATTTCACAAGTCAGCGTGTGGATTTCAATGCGATTTTTACAGAGGAAGAGAGTCAAAACAATGTTTATTGTTTGTATTTCGTGATAAAACTGACAGAATTTTAAATCCGAGACTTATGATTTATTGGGTAGCAGGCGCGCTACAAAAATTAATGTTATTTCTAAGCATAGCCTACCGCCAAGCAAGATAACGCACGGTACAGGTTCTGATAATCATCACAGAATAAATGTGGTTTTATTGCGTAATTACATATAGAAATACATTTTGTGTTGGTCATTTACTAATGACAGTGCCGTACAAAGATTTACGAATGCTATATATCGCTTATATGCTGCCGGAAATGACCATAAACATACAGGTCACGTCTCCACCCAGCAAACATTTGGACGTTTAATGACCGTTGAAAAGACGTCAATCCAACACGTCCCGTCACGGTTGAAAAATAGTTCCAAAAAGAAAGTTGAACCGACGTCATCTGGCCGTGAATTCTACGTCTTTTCTGCGCGTCCCTGGACGTCTAAAGGCGTCTTCTTCTGGATGTTTATAAGATGTGTTGCTGCATAATTTGAGTGCATATAGAAGCCTGCATATAAAATAATCACACGCCCATTGTGTAACATCGTGAAAAGCAATCTATTATGTCTTGAGGTTTACAATCATAACTTGACAAAGGTTCTAAGAAGGTCCAAAATCGGTCCAGTCAGACCTGAACGTCTATAAACCGTTTTAATCACGTGTACATCACGAACAATAACACATTATTTGCGGACTTAAGCAAAAATAAGAGTGTTCTGATTTAGCATATCATTTTATTATGAATATAACATTTTTGAACAGCCACAAATTTTCTTCAGTTTTACATTAATTTTTAGCATCCGTTAACCAAACAAGAAAATAAAACAAAACTACAAAATATTGAATTATGGTTGACACATTAAAGTTGTTTGGCTCATTTCTTGTATCCACCACCCCCAGCTCTTCCTGGAGCATGCTTTAGGTGTTCTGCCATTGCTGCATCAATTTCGGAGTCTGTAGCATTTGGGCTCCACCTCTTCACAGCATCTGAGGGAAGAGAATATGATAAAAAGGGGAAAAAAAGAAAGAAAGGAAAAAAAAAAATCTAATTTGAGGTAAATGACATGCACTTATGTTGAAAAAGTATTTATGGTCCTACAACTAAATCTAAAATACAATGGAACAAGATTTTGTGTCTGTTTCATGAATGAAACATTAGAAAAAGGTAATCAATAATGTATTACATGTTATTTTACTGTATAATAATCTTATGTCAAAGATGTTCTGCATTAAATGTGTGTTAGATAAAAAAAAAAAATAAAAAAAAAAAACAGCATTTATCTGCTCTTTTTCTAGATGCTGGAGCTTGTATTTCAGGGCAGCATGGAGTTCTTCTAACATTTTTTTTCTGTAATTGACAGGACTGTGTTTTTCTTGCCCTGTAACGGCAAAAAAAGCAACTTTGTAGTTGTACACATTAGGGGTTGCACCGACTAATCGACTAGTCGACTTCAATGCTCTGCCATGACGCTTTAAGCTTGATGTCGACTAGTTGCTGGTCCTATAGAGGGCAGAGACGCTGCCAGGTAGAATTAATTCACACATGCAATCGCTCACACTAATGCATTCATATTAAAATAATCTTTACTGTGCTACTTTATCTGTATCTGATTTAGAATGAGCAGAAATCTGTGAGAAATATAACGACCCAAAGACAAAAGAACTGATCAAAAAAAGCTGTTATAGGAGCGACAGCCATGTGGGCAGCGCTGTGTCATATGCCATAGCTGTGCACAAGGTGTTTGTCACAGCTCCAGACTTATTTGTACATTAATGACGTCATCAGCGACTAGTCGACTTCGACTCGACTTTCATTACATAAAAGTCGACTTCAAAAAATCAGAAGTTGTTCAACCCCTAATACATTTCAGATCGAAACTTTTCAAAACATTAGCACCTACGCCTCAACTTATGTCCATGGGTCTGTGAAGATTCATGGCTTCTGTGTTGTTGATGTTGACCTTCAATGGTGTTATGTTGTGCATCCACTGTTGGAAAAAGTAAAACAAGTAATGGAAATAAAAGACCATTTTATCTAATGAATTTTGAAGATGTTTATAAAGTGCTTTGCAACCACTTACGTTAAATTATACACATTAAGACACTGTAAAAAAAATAAATAAATAAATAAAAAAAACCGGGACATACTTCTGGGTGTAGCCGTTTCATGAGATGTGGACCTTTGTCTCCGTCTTCTTTGAAGATCCTGCGGGGTTTGAGTAAATTGTCCTTCATGGTAATAGAAAATAGGACGTGTTAGTCTTGGAGCATTTTACTATTAAATGCTATATGTGGGGGGAAAAAAACTAAACAAAACAGGGACTTACTTCTGGGGGTAGCTGTTTCATGAGATGTAGGCCTTTGTCTCAGTCGTATTTGAAGATCCTGCGGGGTTTGAGTAAATTGTCCTTCATGGTAATATTAAATAGGATGTGTTCATTTTGGAGCATTTCACTGTCAAATTTTACTATTAAATGCTATAACAATAACATGTATTTGTCCTATGAATCCACATAATGAAGGGAGGTCCCTATAATCTGAAATCAAAGCTAACAAACAATATCTTACATCCAAACCTTGCATGCCTGCTGAATGAAGTGTTTAAAGGGGTCATATTATGTTGCTAAAAAGAACATTATTTGGTGTAATGCAATGCGTTTATGCGGTTTAAGGTTCAAAAAACACATTATTTTCCATATAATGTACATTATTGTTTCTCCTCTATGCCCCGCCTTTCTGAAACGCGTCGATTTTTACAAAGCTCATCGTTCTGAAAAAGCGAGGTGTGCTGTGATTGGCCAGCTATCCAGTGCGTTGTGATTGGCCGAATACCTCAAGCGTGTGACGGAAATGTTACGCCCCTTACCATATTGTGATGCTGTCTCCCGGCAGGAGGAGACAAAACCAATAAAACCCATTACAACTGAGGCATTTGTTGCATCCAGTGGGGACATAATTACGGATTATAATGACTTATACTGTTTACTTTTTACGCGTTGCGTTGCGTATCGTGCTGCGTAAACATAAAACCATGTCTGCATTTGTGATCGGAGAAACAACTAACAACAAGCCTACTCTACACTGCTCAAACCTCGCGTTTGAATCATCAGTGGCAAATTATTTAAATATAAAAAACGTACTTGGGTGGTTGACATATAAGCCTGAATTTTTTTTTTTTTTTTTTAAACTTCAAATATTAGGCATAAAAAATATTGAGCTGTTTTGTACTGACTCTTGAATTTCCCAAAAAATATGTGGTCTTTTAGATTTTGTATTGGAAATTGGATTTATTTACCAATTTGTTGCATTGTGACACCATGTCACAATGGTGTGACATAAGAGTTATTCTTTATAAAATTAAATTGGGATACACTCTCCCTAAGAAACTAACTTCACCATAAATCTTTATCATTTCTATCTTAAGATTGAACATTATTTTGTGCAGATCCATTAGATTTTGTATTATTTTTCTAAATCATCATGCAGAGCAAGACATCTCTCCTCAGCCTTTCCAGACATTTCAGAATTCTGACAAACCCCGTGATAAATCTAACAAAATGCTTGTGAATCTTGCTGATACTATTTATTTTTTGTTCCATCGACTTTTTTATGGTTTATAACAAAAAAGTATTTTTATTGCCACAATTCTGATTGTCACACCAAATGATATAGTGTCACACTATATGATGAAATGCACCACACCACAATTTGTCAATGCAAAAAAGTGTATTTTATATGCATTAAACATTCAATTGGTGTGTGTTACTTATTCCAACCACTGGGCACACTGTTGAAGGAAGCAAGCTATCCATGGTAGAGATTTCATCTTCTTCAACCCATTTAACGGTCACCCTTTCTGTGTTTTGGCAAAGATAACTGAACAAATCTTTAGGTGTTTGAAGATCTCCACCTCCAAGGACATACTTGTCAGCCTTGCGCTTGAGAGCTCCGCCTACTCTATCAGGAGCCCCCTTGCCATGTGACCTCTCAGAAAAGTTCCAGGTGACCATTTTGAAACCCCAAGAGTATGGAATGCTGCTAAGTAGAAAGCAGTTTGCACGATTACGATACTGGGTTGCAGGACCAACACTTAGGATGTGGAGTGTATCAATTTCATGATCACTCTTGGCCTTAAAGTCCTCTATAACTGGCTTGATGTGAGCCCACACTGCCCTTTCATCATGTCTCAGAGACTGTGATACAGTTGCATAGCTCTGGGACCCACCACTACCATAGGCCCACCCCTGTGTGTAGAGTTGCTTGTTGCCTGTTGCCTCCAAAGTGAAAGGCTTGAATTTCAGTGTTAAGCTTGCAAGCATAGTTTTCACTGAAATCAATATGAAGGACCATTTCATTGTCTTGCAAGTTCTCTTTGAGATGTCTCAACTCTCTAACTTGATGAATCCAGTTGTATCAGTCTGAGAGAGCTTGGCAGACCTGTGAAGAGGTTCTGCCTCAGATATTGTGCAAACTATTTTATATTTTATAGTATTAGTAATAACGGATACCCATGGGATAATAACGGATAATAACAGATTCACATGGTATCTTTAAACATAAGTGGAAGCTGAAAAGCTAAAAAAAAAAACATTTCAGACCATATTAAACTTCAGCCAGTCAATCTGAGAGAGCTTGGCAGACCTGTGAAGAGGTTCTGGCTCAGATATTGTGCAAACTATTTGATCACAGCTGTACAATATGCAGTCTGGTTTATTTGGCCAGATGAAGACATTCTTGTCACCAACTTGCTTCATGCAATTAATCTCTGCCTCGTTGCCACGTCTTCATGATCTGACCCACATATGGCCTATCATCGTAGTTAACAATGACAAACTTTCCAACAGTGTAGCTGGTGTCATCATCAGAATCAGTGCATTCTGCTTCAGCTGGGTGGGTTGCTTCTTTTGGTTGCACGCAGGTAACATCTTGGAGAGGGGCACTTTGCTGTTCCACATTGGCAGTGCCAGCTGTAGAAGCAGAGACATCAATGTGAAGTTTCTTTGGCTGATAACAAAGACACATCTCTGGGTACTTGCAAAAGCAACTCAGGCGTCTGTATAGTATTTCCCCAGGTGAAAAGGAGAGCACTTGGTGTGTGTTACTTATTCCAACCACTGGGCACACTGTTGAAGGAAGCAAGCTATCCATGGTAGAGATTTCATCTTCTTCAACCCATTTAACGGTCACCCTTTCTGTGTTTTGGCAAAGATAACTGAACAAATCTTTAGGTGTTTGAAGATATCCACCTCCAAGGACATACTTGTCAGCCTTGCGCTTGAGAGCTCCGCCTACTCCATCAGGAGCCCCCTTGCCATGTGACCTCTCAGAAAAGTTCCAGGTGACCATTTTGAAACCCCAAGAGTATGGAATGCTGCTAAGTAGAAAGCAGTTTGCACGATTACGATACTGGGTTGCAGGACCATCACTTAGGATGTGGAGTGTATCAATTTCATGATCACTCTTGGCCTTAAAGTCCTCTATAACTGGCTTGATGTGAGCCCACACTGCCCTTTCATCATGTCTCAGAGACTGTGATACAGTTGCATAGCTCTGGGACCCACCACTACCATAGGCCCACCCCTGTGTGTAGAGTTGCTTGTTGCCTGTTGCCTCCAAAGTGAAAGGCTTGAATTTCAGTGTTAAGCTTGGAAGCATAGTTTTCACTGAAATCAATATGAAGGACCGTTTCATTGTCTTGCAAGTTCTCTTTGAGATGTCTCAACTCTCTAACTTGATGAATCCAGTTGTAGTGATGACTAGCCAGTTCCTCAAGGTCTTTCTGGAACACTCCTAGCAGTTCTCCAATTGATCCCGCTTTGGTTCTTTTAACCCAGTTCTTGTCATTTTTTTCTCCGACTGTAATAGGCTCTCTCTGCCACTGTTCCCATGTGACCCTCTCATCAGGATTATGCCCTCTGAACTTAACCTCCTCAAAACAGCATTCTGTGCATTGCCGCCTCATGCACAAGTCATTATCTGTGCTGCAGCATATGGATGACAGCAGTGTCGAAAGACTTTTTGTTGTGATTAGTCCTCTTTTTGAAAGAGTTGCAATCAGAAGCCTTATGTTTTCATGTTGATGGCATGCACAGGTGTTGCGATCGCATGATTTTGGTTGAGTGATGTAGAATGGTTTGTATCTGGTGAACTGCCTGTAAGACGTTCTGTGCAATTTATCACTCTTATCATTGAAGACTTTGTGAAGGTCTTGAAGTGTGCATGTAAGGATCCTTATTTGTTTCTTCTCTTTTCTTCCAATTGTGTCCTTTTTTCCAGGAAGCAAAATCCTGTTCTCATCCAATTGCAGAAAAGCCTCGACCCTTTTTTTTCTCTCCCTGGACAATTTTTTAGCTGCTCGGGAGTGAAACTTCTCACTAATAGTGCGAGCAGGCTTTTTCTCTATTTTCCGTTCACATTTTTTCCTGTATCTTTCTGCTTTGGAGTGTTCTTCTTTCAGTTTTTTCATAAGTTCCTGATTTTGCCTTTTAACTTTCTTAAGTTGTTTCCTCAGATTATCATTCTGAACTATCAACTTGCTTGGGATGGACACTTCAGACACCTGTAGATTCTCAGGGGGGCATTCAGGAAGAGAATTGGTAAAGGAATGTGACTGGACAGAAGGCTCTGGTGTGCTGTTGTTTGTTGGTGCCACAGCATTATCTTCATTCAGTGATGCTTCAAGAGATGGAGGGGTCAGGTTCATAATGGCATTCACTTCTTTTTTTCTTTTTCTGTATTTCTTTTGTGCTTCTCTCCACATCTCTCTCATTTTCTCTTGTCTTGAAGGAAGAAGGGTGTGCACACTGAATGCCTTGAGTTGTCCTCTTCGTTTCTTCTCTTTATACCTGTTAATGAAAAATATATAATGATTAAGATTTTTTTAACCGTTCATTTCAGCCTCACAATCTTGATAATAGTATCCTGTGTTGAAGTTACACTATGCAGGTTGTGGCCTAGACTTTCATCCTTCCCTATAGAAGGTGTCTGTTCTGTGTGAACTGGCATGATCTCCTTACTTTTTCCTCCTTTCCCTCAGGACCTCCTCTCTCCTTGCATGGTCAGCATTGAGTCTTTCCCTGTATTTTCGTGTCCTCTCTTTACTTAACATTTCTGCCTGACACAGACAAAAAAATGGCATCTTTTAATATGTAAAGCATGGCAAACATGGTTAAATTAAGTATAAAATTGAAAAGGAATATATTAATTGTATGGGCAATTTAATGTACACCATTAAATTATTTCAATATGTTTTTAATATTTATTTATTTATCATTAAAAGGGTGTATGTAATATTGTGTGACAAAAGTATCATATGGTGTGACTTGGAAAAACAGTCACACCATATGATACAGTGTCACACCATATGACGTTTTGTTCAGTTTAGCTAATCTCTTTGCTAACTAAAAACAGCTAGCTTATACTTAGCATGTAAATTGCCACATGGCAGCAATGATTTTTAAGAATTAATAAGTTAAATTTGTAAAAAAGTGTTTAATATTTATGTAAATAATGTCACACCATGAGACACAAAACATTGACCACTATGAGCACACATCAGTGACAGAGCTTTTTAATTAAAAATGAAAAAGTCAGAACTCACCTCTTCACCTTCCAAACCACTCCAGAGAGGACACTGCAGCTTCCTGGTTGAGTGTGGACCTCTTCATCATAATGATGTCCAAATTATTGCCCGTTCAAAATACAGATTGTAATGTCACACCATATGACGCCCATTTTACGGACAAAATGTATTTAGCCAGAACTTGCTTTAAAATCATGCACAGACATCAACACTTTCTGTGTCCATTAAAAAGAGCTTGTAACACTCTAAAGAGAAAGGAAAACTTGAAATCGTATCATATTAACCCTTTAAATGACTTTTGCCATGGAAGGTGACATTACTTCCATAACCCAATAATGATTATATAAAAATCGACTGAGGACAGTACTACATTCACAGTAATTTTTGGTGCCATACCTGTTCTTTCCTCCTGTAAGTGTGACAGCCCAGCTGTTGATTAAAAAATTCAAGAAGTGACACTTTTTGACTGAAATAGTGGTTTGCCAAGGATTTGCAATTTGCCAATGACTTTAGATATCACATACTTTGTACTGGTGAAGGCGTGAATGTTGGTAGGTTTCTACTTGTAGGTGTGATTTGAACATCCACTGAGAATAAACAGCGAAACAATGATTAAGGTTCAATAACTATTAAAAGGAAACAGTCATTTTTTATAGCATGATTCTTTTTGTAATATTACACAAAGCAGTCAAAAAGTTACAACTTAACGTAGGGTCGGGCACGTTTCATCTAAATGTGTTGGGCACAAAACCTGACCTTTATCACAAACAAGGACATATGACAAATTAGAACATTAACAAATTTGTAGAATGTTTAACCCATATCTACACAAGATATACTAGCGTAACCCTGTTTGTACGGGAGACACACAGCCTTTCTGTAGACACTTCCTCTGTTTGTCAGCATTCGCTTTGCCATTGTCAAGTCACTGATAACAAACATGATGTTGAAGAGCTTTGAGTTGCATGGCTTTTCAAAGACACTGTCACAGTCAGTTTCCCTGAAGACATCTATCCTTAGTGTTCCATTACTCCTTTTCTCTCGAATAAATCCCACCGCATTGCACACAGTTGTCAGGCATCTTTGCTGTTATCTTGGTTGTCCTTTGGGATTGACTGGCATGAGTTTCAGTACATTGCCTTTCAGCAAGTCTTTTTGTGACTTGCACCAGTGGTTGTTTGCCACTTCTCACCATTTTTTTGATGACCTGTAAGTGGTTCTCAAATGGAAAACATGATATATGGTTCAAAGAGCTGCGGAAGTTTGCAGCATCATCTGACAAGTGTTTGATGGAATGAATGTTGTATGTTGGAAAGGTGGGCCCATAAAAATCCACAGAGTTATCCACAAAGTGCTCCAGAAATGTTGTGTGCGTATCCTAGATAAGACTCTCTCTTTCCATCCGCTTCATCCAAAAGAATGTTCATACCAACACTCAGACAAAGAAAGTGATGGTACAGGTCATCAGGAAGCACATCCTTTAAGATTAATGGTCCTGTGTAGAGCATGAACTGACGAAGCTCAGTAGCTTTTCACCTGTCTAATTCTTCCATACTTCTTGGCTGCCTTGAAAACTCTGCAGGCAAAGCTCCCTTCAACTGACTTGTGTTCTTTTCTACTTTGCTCTCTCTGAGCCTTACTCAATCGGCAGATATTTGGCCCACGCCACAAGTAGGTCAGCAGCCTTTTCATGGCTCCAAGACATACTAGGTGCATGTAGTCAAGAAGGAACTGTTTAACACACAAAATACCAGCTCTAGCAAGAGGTGATATTTGTTATTGATGGTCAGGGTATCCAGCACGGTTGAATACCTCATCTCTTCTTTCTTCAGCAGGACCCTTTGTCAAGTAAACTACCCTCCCCTCGATCTTTTGTGCTACTGCAATACATCGCTCACATCCATGCAGACTATTGTGACTTTTAATACATTTGAGAAATGACCTGGCTTGTGCATCACAGATGATGGCCTTCACTGTAACTGTGTGAACCAAATTCTGGAATGAAATGCCATTTTGAATGAGTTGCTGCAACTCCTCCAAGAAATCTTGTAAGAACTCCTCAACAGAGTTAGTCTTGCAGGACCCATAATACAGTGCTACAATAAATGGCTGACAGTTGTGAATTTGACCAAGAATGGGCCAGAAGCACATTTTACTAGATTTAAACAATGGCACGCCGTTTACATTAAAGCACAGTTCAACTTGGCCTGGCAGAGTCTCTTTTGAGAAATGTTCAAGAAGGTAACGCTCAATACCATAGTAAATATACTGTCCATTGCATTTATTTTGAACTGGCACTCCTTGTGGAGTATCAAGAAGGCTTCTAGCGTCTTTGGGAAGTGTATGGCCATGACGTCTGAGCACATTAAGAAGCTCATTTAGTGCCTTGTGGGTCTGGTTTGTAGCAGTAGCCCAACTAGCCAAGTCCTTGTGGAGAGATGGTGTTTCAACAGTTGGCTGTGAAGTCTCATCCAACTGCTCAGACTCTGTTTCAGAAGAATCGGTGTCATAATTGTTTTCTTCTTCAGTATCACCGCTAATGTACCCCGCTGCTGTGCCAATGGAAGAACTACAGCTGCCCATAGGATGAAATTCATCATGTGTTGATCCCACCGTGATGGGATTGCCCTCCCTCGCCATGACTGGCTCCACTGACCCCTCTGATTCAGAGCTGCTATCATGTTCCACTAAAGCAGGGTTTCCCAAACTGGGGTTCGCGAGGGAATTGCTGGGGGTTCGTGAGTTGACAAGCAGATAATTAAAATATAATTATTTAAAAACATTTCTTAACAAATAATAGGCTACGTAATATTAAAAAAAAAAATCTAAATAAAACTTACTAACAAAAATATATATTATTTGTTTAATTTGTGTCATGTGACCGACGTCATGACAACGGACACGATATCAGAAAACCGAAGTCACGCAAAATGGACAGGTTCGTTTCATGCACAAATAAAAGAAAATTCCCAGAAGGTCCAAACACAAGCCAGCACAAAAAAGTAACAAAGCAAGAAAAGCACCGTAAGTACAATGAGGACTACATCAAATTCGGATTTACATCCATAGACGGTGCTAATGGCAAGCCCTCTCCCATGTGCGTTATATGTATGGAGAAACTGGCAAATGAATGTATGAAACCAGCTTTTTTGAGAAGCCATTTGGAAACAAAACAGGCAAACTTGTCGACAAAACCAGCTGAATTTTTCCAGGCAAAGCTAGACAGTTTAAAACAGCAGAATATGATCATTAAAACAGCCACTGTGGCCGAGAATGCCCTGAAGGCTTCTAATGCGGTATCACAGCGCATTGCCAAATGCAAAAAGGCCCATACAATTGCGGAGTCTCTGATTATTCCTGCCGCAGTTGATATATGTGAAATTATGTTCGGACCAGAGCAGGCTAAAAAAGTAAAAAAAAATACCACTCTCCGATAACACTGTTTCCAGAAGAATTTCAGAAATGGCAGATGACATTGAAGCACAGCTAATTGATAGACTTAAAAATGGAACTCCGTATGCGCTGCAAATTGATGAGTCTGTAGATGTGTCAAGTCAAGCCCAACTGCTGGTTTTTATTCGCTATGTTTGGGAGAACAAAATCAATGAAGACGTTTTGGGGTGCTTTATCCTGCCAGAACAACAGGAGCTGAGATTTTTGACGTAATCAATCGATTCATGACATCAAAAGGACTTAGTTGGGAGAACTGCATCGGCATATGCACCGACCGAGCTAAAGCAATGACAGGCTCAAGGAAGGGATTCATTGCAAGAGTTAAGCAGGTGTCACCCAATATTGTGGCAACGCATTGTGTTTTACACAGAGAAGCACTCACATCAAAAGAACTATGCCCGGATCTGAATGAAGTGCTTATTTCTGTTGTTAAAATTGTCAACTTCATTAAGACACGACCATTAAATGTTCGTATTTTCTCGGCACTCTGCGCTGAAATGAGCGCTGATCACCTTGGACTTCTTTTACACTCAGAGGTCTGCTGGCTATCTCGCGGATCCGTTTTGCGGCAAGTTTTTGAGCTGCGCGATGAGATCGCTTAGTTTTTATCGAACTTGGCCACACACTTCAAGGACCCTGCATGGAACGCAAAACTTGCATACTTGGCAGATGTGTTTGATGAACTGAATAAACTTAACACTAGTATGCAGGGTCCCCATACAAACATCCTGGACCTGTCCGACAAAATCAACAGATTTACAGAGAAGGTTCGACGCTGGATAGAACGTGTGAGAAATGGAGTAACAACAATGTTTCCCTGCTACACAGAGCTGAATGATGGAGAGAGAGTGGACATCTCTGACACAATCTGTGCTCATCTCACTGTGCTTGTTGATGGTTTCAGAAAATACTTTGGTGATGTGGAAAATGACTTGAAAACAGACAAAGACTGGATCAGAGATCCATTTACAAATGTCAATACAAACATCCCTCATAGTTTAACTGTGACAGAGGAGGACTCACACAAAAGGCACTAAAGATACTCTTGCCTTTTGCAACTACAAAATATTTTTTAAAGAAGTTACTGAAAACATCCATGTTAAGATTCATTTACAGACTTCAGCGTGTTATTCTTGAGCTCCTCCTACATAAGAACGTTTTTGACCGTTCAAGTTGCAATAAGCCAGAAAAGTGAAGTGAATTCCGCTCTTGCATGCTGGTTTATGCTGGTCCTTTTGCTGGTTTATGCTGGTCTTTTGCCAGCACATGACCAGCATAAACCAGCAAAAGGACCAGCATAAACCAGCAAAGGACCAGCATAAACCAGCAAAAGACCAGCTTAAACCAGCATCCCAGCGTCAAAACATACCTAACCAGCATATGCTGGTTTTTTCAACAGGTGAGGCGTTTCTTTCTGCACAATGCTAAACCAGCAAAGGACCAGCTTAAACCAGCAAAGGACCAGCATAAACCAGCAAAAGACCAGCTTAAACCAGCATCCCAGCGTCAAAACATACCTAACCAGCATATGCTGGTTTTTTCAACAGGTGAGGCGTTTCTTTCTGCACAATGCTTCAGGTGTCTGTGCCACAGAAAGGCGCCTGTCAGTCTCTTTCACGTTATTTTAATGACTCATCAGACAGTCCCGCTTTTTTCTCGCATTCATCCATGTTTCTTTGCTGCTGTAATGTGTATAAACCGTACTGCGATGCACAGATATGTTTACTGAGAAATCGTTGATTGACATTATTATATATCGCCTAGCCCTACCGCACTTCCCCTGATGTGCTCTCGCGCCGGGGAGGCACATCCCACACTAGGAAAACTCCTAAAATATAGAATATAGAAGAAAAAAATGATTCACGGCTTTTGATAATAAATATTGAATTGACCACTTTTTAAGAAACGATTAATTGAAAAAATGTTATACTGTATAGGCTGTATGACAGGAGTTATCAAGTGTATAAATGCGTTAATGTGTATTTTACTGTATGCAAAACCTGTTAGTGAAACCAAGTAAAATACATACATTTTGTCACAGCGTCGCCAGTCTCCACCGTTATTCCCTCACAGCATTCCAACTCCCTAGTCAACTGACTACTAATCACCTGCTCCTGTCCCTCATCAGTGAACTCCTTGTCTGGTCTACTTGATGGATTACAGACAACTTACCTGTCACTGCTCTCCTTGACTCTCCAGCATTGTTCCTTATTGTATCATCAATCCACAGGCATGCAACTGAGAAGTGTGTGCACATACCAGATTCTGAGTGAATTCACCATCTCACACATGAGAAAAAAAAAAACACAGTAAACCTTATCATTAACCATTCTCTGAGCTCTAATGCCATTCTTCAGTCATTGCTTCACTTACTTGCCATCTGTTTCAATAAACCTGTTTAACTTTTATACGTCTTGTCTATGTGTCCTGGTATTCCATAACAGAAGACCAGACCCACAACGTCAAGCAGAATGAATGACACTGATCCATTTTATGAGACTGTGGATTCACTGTGACGGGCCATCACCTCCACAACCACTATTACAATACCAAGCACTTCTTTCTCGATCTACATTGCTATTCCCATGGCCAACCAGGCACACTACTCTGGCTCGGAGAAGGACTGCAACAGATTTCTGCTCCAAGTTTCACTGGCCCTTGAGATGCAGCTGCATCACTCTGCAATGGAAACAGCCAAGATATCCTTTCTCTTAACCATGCTGACAGGGTGAGCGCTCTGATGGGCAGAGGCGATATGGCATCAAGGTGGACCACCACAAACTTTTGATGTTTTTGTCTCTCATTTCCGTCTTTGGAAAACCAGCTGGTGACAATTCTGTGGGTGAGCAACTCTTTCCTTGCTTTCAAATAAATGATATTCTCAAATTAATGATTATGCAGCTGCCAGCAGATGGAATGAGTGCTCGCTCCTGCCTTATTCTTTACCTGCTTTGATTTCAAGATCTCTACAAGATTTCTACTAACCTGGATCCAAAAAAGTTAAAGCCGATGCCCTGTCCCATCTTTACAGTCCAGAAGAAAGTTTTGAATCTGTTGAATCCATTCTTCCTCTATAACTCATTGTAAGCCCCATCAAATGGTCCTCCAAAGATCTTCTACCACCCTCCAATGCCTTCAAACCTGTTCTGCCGGGGTGTCCTCCAGGTCATGAGTAGCCTATGTTGCCAGAACTCAACATATTCAGCTCATCCATTCAGTCCATACATCTTTAGGCACTGCCCCCTGAGGGGCCAATCAAACCCTCTCACTGCTGAAAGATGACTTCCGATGGCCAGGAATGGTGCAGGACATGAGAAGATTCATTCAAGGATGTGTGGAACGCATCTCCAAAAACCAAAAACATCAGATGGTATACCTGTATCCTTGTTGTTGTGGACTGCTTTTCCATAGCCAGTAAACTGACTCCACTGAAGGGAGTGGCTACAGCTATGGAGACAGCAGAGTTACTGTTTAACCACATCTTCAGAAACTTTGAACTACCTGAGGATGAATTCCCTCCGTCAAACTTCTACTGGCCTGATGCCTTTCTAGTGCATACTCTGCTTCCAGCCTCCCCTGTTCCCGTGGTTCTTCGGACGTACCATCAGTGGATTACTTGTTCTGGGAGAGTGAGTGGGTCTGGGACTCAGTTCAGCATCATCTGCAGAGAGCAATGCAAAAGGTATGGCTCTTCACCAGAGACATCAGTCTGCACTTGGCCTGCAAGAAGCAACAGTAACAACATCCTCGATCCAGCCCTTCTCACTACCTTCCAAGAGACTCACCATGATCATCCAGCACCCAGAGGAAGAGGTTGGCCACCACCACTCTACAGCAAATACTCCTCAAATGTCTCCTTGATTCTCTGGCATTGCTCCTTGTTGTCTCCATTCTCCATGGTTCACTCACCTGTGACTGGGAATTGTGTACACATACCTGCATTCCAGTTAATCCACGATCTCCACACTGTCACCTGCAAAACCGTAAACAGACAAGTCATTGCTTCACTTACCTGCATATTGTTTCTACATCCCGTCTACGTGTTTTGGTATTCCACAACAATTTTCTGTGCTCTTATTAAATAACCTTTCAAGTAACACCAATAATCCATAATGAATCATGTATTCATTGGACAAACATTGAGTGTTTTTGCAAATACAGTATATTTACAATAATTAATGTATAAATGTAATATTTCAACTTTCATCTGCAGCAAGCAAATGTGAATGAAGTTGGGTGTTGATGAGAATGGGTGATGAATTGTTAATGAATTCTCATTAATCCACCTTAGAAACATGTTTGTAAAGCAGCCAGTGTTTAAAGAGGTCATGTACCTGTATCAAGTCTTACACTGGCAAGTGACCATGGTATAAAAAGGGTAATTCATAGCTAAATGACTTTCAGGGCTCCAGACATTTTGTGACCATTTTTTCTGCCGGTGCGAGTAAATTTTGTGGGCGGTCGTGCTGGCGCAACCATCGCGTTGTTCAACTCGAGTTGCCATTTCTGTTGCATTTGAGAAACATCAAACGGCAAGCGAAACAAAATCCAGCTACTCGTTTGAGCTGCGCAGCACGGACCGTTTATCAGCTCGGACCACGACGCAAACAAACAAGTCCGAGCTCAGAACAGCTTTACTCGGGAACCAAAGTTGATTTCGCGACACTGTTACAGCACAGCGCTGCGAGATCCAGTGAAAAGCATTTAAATTCGCCACACAATGAATAAGGTTGCTGCGAGATGAGAAACATTCAGATTCTGCACAGAAATCTCTGTTATAAACAGATCAAATGGCGCTGACATAGAAAACCAGAAGCGGTAACGCTAACTGTAACCATGGTGTTGTTACAAAAATAGTCAAATGTTATTAGATTATTCATTTCAGGGTTTGTACAGCCTTTTGAGAGAGAAATTCAAACTATTTTCAGTGACTTACTAGCATTTCACACAACTGTTTCCAGCACTTTAAATCTCCTAAATTATCCAATTTGAATGTTATTTTCAGTGGGATGACCAAAATATACTGTGGTGAACAAACACTTGTGTAAAATTAAAAAATACATCAAATCACCATTATAACTGAGAAGGGTCTGGCTGCAGCCTCGCACTTGCACTCTCAGACGTGCACTCTCAGACGTGCATTCTCAGACACTTGCGCTTCCGCTAGCGACGTCACTTGCAGGCTTTTTTTTTTATTTTGTTCTATTTTTTATCACTTTTTGTTTGAATCTCTCAACATTTTACAACAGTAGCCAGGTGGTGAAGACGAGAAAAAAGAAACTAAATTACGAAGTCACTTGCAATCGCCACTTGCACTCTCTGTTACCTGCGACGTCACTTGCAATCGACACAAATCGTGCGTGTTGCCAGTGGAGACAAGACGCTGTGGTGATTTAACGATTTAAAGGGGTCATATGATGCGATTTCAATTTTTCCTTTCTCTTTGGAGTATGGTGAACGAGAATGTTCTGGAAAGTGATTTTGAGCCTCTCTGTGATGGTACCACGAGGTGTCGCTCACTAGCGGATCTCAGACTTCTGAAGGGGATGTAGATTCGTAGTAGTGAGTGGAAGTAGGCGGGTGCTGAGTCTGTGGCTGTTCTATATGCAAGCATCAATGTCTTAACTAATATGTACAGGCAAGCAGGTGAGCCCAGAATAAATGCAACACACAGTTTCGTGTTAAGCGTTTTTCCATGTAGAATAAACAGTCTATGATATAAAAGAGCTGTAGACATTGTCCATTAAGCTACATTATGTGTTTTATTTATAATGATTTTCTATAGGAGGAAAATGTGCAATTTAACGCGTTCTGGGCTCGTCTGCTTGCCTGTACGGAGTTGATCCTTTTAAAATCACTTAATGCATTTCAAAATGCACGTTCATATTTGCTGTTCTGTATATACTTTGAGTCAACAACAAGACATATAGGCTACTGAATTGTCTTTATCATAGTCCGTTATTATGCCACATTAAGCGTTTTGCTGTATGGGAGGACAAGTGAAAGTTTGCGCATTGTGTTCATGGCCATCTGCCTGCCTTGTAGTACATTAAATAATAACTATACTGTATATCGAATTTGATCTTTTAATTGCACTTAATGCATCTTAATACATTAAGCCATATTAAGTGTTTATTTTTCTACGGTAGGAAAACGCTTAACGAGAGACTTTGTGCATTGCATTCATATTCTGCTGTTCTGTGGCCGTGGATTTGCGGGTCTTGTCTTTTTCTTGCAGGCCCCTGTAGGTTACGGTACTAAATTAGTTGTAATCGTTTAATCACCACCACAGCGTCTTGTCTCCATTAGCAACACGCACGATTTGTGTCGATTGCACGTGACGTCGCAGGTAGCGGAGAGTGCAAGTGAAGATTGCAAGTGACATTGTAATTTAGTTCCTTTCTTCTTGTCTTCACCACCTGGCTACTGTTGTAAAATGTTGAGAGATTCAAACAAAAAGTAATAAAAAATAGAACAAAATAAAAAAAATAATAAAAGACTGCAAGTGACGTCGCTAGCGGAAGTGCAAGTGTCTGAGAGTGCAAGCCTAAGAATGCACGTCTGAGAGTGCACGTGCAGGCTGCAGCCAGACCCTTCTCTCCTTTTTTCATGACAAGAATTGTGTTTATTTAGATGCAGAATGTCTTTATGACTACATCAAATGGGAGATTATACGCGCACTCCAACTTTGCCTCAGCAGTCAAACGAGCGCGGAAAAGGTAAAGGTGATGAGGAGCTTCAGTAGAACAACAGATGCAAGTCTGAGAGTGCAAGTGCAAGGCTGCAGCTAGACCCTCTTGTTATAACTTGTAGATGGCAGCAGAGGAACACTTATTGGCTTATCAGACATTCATTCTTACTTTTTCCTTTATATTTTGAAATTATAAAATAATTATAAAATCACTATTATAAAATATCAAATCATCAAGAAATCAGATTTTATCCAAGTTTTGCTCTTTTTCGTGTAAGTAAAAAATGTCAGTGCTTTGAAAAACAAACTTTTCTTCAATCTGCGACTAAATCACACATAATCACTTGTTGGTCATGTTGTTGGTCAGTTTCATATAAGACTATAGAAGAATAATGGTACATCTAATAAGAGTACAATATATATCTTTTCAACAGAAAAAGTAGATTTTGCCCATGTTACTGTTTTTAATAAAATAAATTTTGTAAGCTTCCCAACTCAAGCTTAGTGCTTTACTGTCAAATGTATATAAACATGAAATCAACAAGTTTTGCTCTTTTTCGTGTAAGTAAAAAATGTCAGTGCTTTGAAAAACAAACTTTTCTTCAATCTGCGACTAAATCACACATAATCACTTGTTGGTCATGTTGTTGGTCAGTTTCATATAAGACTATAGAAGAATAATGGTACATCTAATAAGAGTACAATATATATCTTTTCAACAGAAAAAGTAGATTTTGCCCATGTTACTGTTTTTAATAAAATAAATTTTGTAAGCTTCCCAACTCAAGCTTAGTGCTTTACTGTCAAATGTATATAAACATGAAATAAACAAGAAATGAACATGTAATATTATTAATAACTGCACTTATTAATGCAAAACAATAGTAATTTTATCATATATATATATATATATATATATGTCATATCTCTCTGAAATGAAAAGAATACTGCACATTGTAATCTCCATGAGTTAAGTCTATTTATTATCAAAGCATTTGTCATTAATACAGATAAAATGGGGAAAATATGTGAATGATTGTATTGCAGGCTGATTTAAGGTGTGCCCCTAAATTTTCTGCTTGTGCTCCTAAAAATTTTCAGTCAGAGGCTACAGTGCTCCGAGTAAAAATAGTTAGTCTGGAGCCCTGACTTTATCATGAATTTGCTTTGGATTATCATTTACTTCACTGTAAGTATTTCTGTATAACTGTCTTACACGACTGCGTTCCCAAACAGCAGCATCGACCTCCGAAAGCAATGACCGCAATAATTTATTATATATGAAAATTATTATATTCAGTGGCTTCTCCTATATTCTTACTGATATTTAGTGCCACAGTTTACCAGGAAGTGACGATTTTGTTCTCTTTGACTCGTTGGATGGAAACAGTGCTTTATTCGCTTATATTTTATGCGATATTCCAGTTTTGCGAACAAGTTTATTTCGAATCTTTGGATGGAAACATGATGAACTGAAACTCAGCGAATACGTGCCTCACAGACATGATATATAGAATGCTTTAAATTATTTTAAAACGAAATAATGAAAGAGTTTTTGTTTTCGATTTGAATTATGTAATCCATAAAAGATTTCTATCTAAAGACACTTCCAGTGAGGAGATGGCGAGTCAGGATCTCAGCTTCATCTTTGGACACTGACTCAGAAAACACTAGTTTATTAATAAATAATTCAAATATCTCCTTACTATTTAAAAAAAAAAAGTACTTTTTTGTTGTTTGTTTTTTTGGGCCGCTGTTGTGCTTGCATGCAGTACAGCCTACGGCGGCATTTTAGTGCCACGTTGAAAAATAAATAACTAAATAAATAAGATTAACGTTATAATATTTTAAGAATAAAGTCAACAGTACGATAATAAAATCATGTTTTATTGCATTAAGTTAATGTGAAAATTCCACCTCTGCCAAAAATAAAAAAAAAAGTCCAACCTGTCATTCTTCACATTTAACATGAAAAACAGCAATAAAACGTAGGCTTATTGACGTTTTTTGAAACTCTGATTGATCAATTTCATAAGACATTCGTTTGTATTAAATTGTTCTGATTTTTTTCAATATGCATTCAAATATTTATTTATGTTTATTTTGTGCAGCATTTAAGAGGAAAGTATCATTAATTCACATGCCGCTTGAACTGTGGCGAACATAGTTATCTAACTACAAATTAAAGAGCGTAAAAACACATTTATTGTTTTTTTTTAATTTTATCATAAAATTGACAGAAAGCTGAGACTTTGTGTTATAAAGTGCCCCTATCATCGCTGTATCGGAGGCTGTCATCCCTGGTGCCAGTGCTGTGTCTGATCCTGCCCCTTTCATCGCTGTAACGGAGGCTGTCATCCCTGGTGCCAGTGCTGTGTCTGATCCTGCCCCTTTCATCGCTGTAACGGAGGCTGTCATCCCTGGTGCCAGTGCTGTGTCTGATCCTGCCCCTTTCATCGCTGTAACGGAGGCTGTCATCCCTGGTGCCAGTGCTGTGTCTGATCCTGCCCCTATCATCGCTGTATCGGAAGCTGTCATCCCTGGTGCCAGTGCTGTGCCTGGACCTGATGCTGTTATCCTTGCTGGACCTGACACTGTTGTCTCTAGAGCCATCATTGGACCTGTTGTTTTATTAAAAATCTTTTTTTTTTTTGTCACTTCAGCCATAGCACGTTCACTGACTGAGCGAAAACTCTTATAATACTGCCCAATTAATCTCCTGTTTACATCATAACACACAAAACAACATTTCTGTGACTGTCTACATTGCTCAATCCTGCAAAAACATATGCATTGAAATTGTTCACAAACACAAAATAAATGCAAGTATCAACTTGGTACGGAAGTAATTAAATTAATAATATTAAATTGTAATAAAAAAATTTGTATTAATAAAGTGTTATCTGAGCCAACACTGTGCCTGGATCTGACTGTGTGACCTAACCTGTAGCTGTGTCTGGAACCATTACTGTGCCTGGAGCTCTCGCTGTGCCATGATGTGTGACTGTGTCCTGATGAGACGCTGTGCCTGGACCCATCACTGCGTTTAGGACTTCTAGATTTATGTTTTTCATGTTGAGTCTGAAAAACACACAAAGAATGTTCTTAGATTTATCATGATTAGTTATTAAACAAAAAATAATTTTTTATTGTTAATTTAATGCAATAAATAAATACTTACTGGATGTGGACATTTCTCTGCTCCGAGACCCACCAACAAACTCAGCCTGACTGGACAAGGCTGGAAATTCAATGAACAAAATTTAAATCGCATCATATGACCCCTTTAAATCAAAAATAAGAAAATCCATCTCTAACATAATGAATGTATAATGAATATGCCATCGTGTGAATTTTTTTACCCATCATGCTCTCGTCTTCCAACTCATCAGAATCTGTTCAGATCAAATCAACATTTTAAAACATGAATTGATAAAAAAAAAACATTTCCATGTTTGACATTCCTGTATTTAGTGAGAAACACACCAAGGACATAGTCGTCAAAATTTATTTTCTATCTTTTCCTCTTGCTATCAACCACTAATTCCTCCTCGGCTTGGCTGGTCAAGTTATAGCTTTCGCAGTCACGAATATTATCTAGAGGTGTAATAAACATTATAATAACATAACTCACTAATTATGTAATAGTTTGAACCATCCTTTAATCAAAACCTACCTAAAGTAATTTTTCTTTTAATAAATGGGAACATCAGCCAGTCATCCTGGGGGTCTTTTTTCATCATGAAAGCTTCTTTTGTTCTATTATTTGGCCATTTAACTGTTTTGTTATTTATGTTTATCCAATTATTGGGAAGTGTGCCTTCCATTTCCTTTCCATTTTCCACCCAGACAGCCCTGGTAAACATGGTCTGAAAAGTACAGTATATGCATGTTACTGATGCATGTTACTTTATCAGTTAAGTCCATATCCATATCAACTTGTAGTACAGGAGAAAGTATACATTTGTATTAGGGCTGTGCGATTTGGACAAAAAAATTCTAGCGCGATTTCTTTGATCAATTTTGCGATTTCAATTTTAATCATGATTTTGACACACAGACATGCTTTACAGTCATAAATGCATTCAGTGTGAATTTGAAACATATTTCCAAAAGAAAACCAATTAGAGTTTTATCAAGAAGCTGTAACATGTCTCTAGAACAGGCATAAGGCAAAATAATCACTAAGTAAAGGTGTAACAAAATGTCTCTAGAATAGACATATGGCAGAAAAAAAAATCCTGTGTCCAGGGATTTTTTTTGCCATGCATTGGTCATAGAGCTCTTTGTGGCATTGCCTCAGATGTTGAACTAGATTTGTTGCGCCAAGTTCACACGTACTCCGTCTGCAGTGCGTATACAGTATGTGTATGCGGTGCAGAAGCAGCACGGACTCATTTTGTTTTCACACAGGACGCGTTTGCAGTCCGCTCCTGATCCGCGGCTGTTTACCACAAACACAACATTTATCCTTTATTTTGATTTCAAATCCAAACGCTTTTTCAGCATTGTGATTCTCTTTTATCACAGTACAGTAATACAATCTTTCATAGACATATTCACGTTGAAACTCAATAAATATAACTTTTAACTACCACCACGAGTGCCATCTATTATTGCCTTGTTTATCTAAAAGTGCACTTTTCCTTGTTTTAAATCTAGCCAAAAAGCCAAGTGTTGACTGTTGACTGTGAAACAGTAGACTTTAATTATATGCATTTATGGTGTAATTACTAAATTTCCGTGTCAATCCATGTTAATTTTTACCGCGAATAATGCGCTGTCACTTTAATTCAGCGCGTGCAGCACAGCAGAAATAGACTCAGTGCAGAAACGATCGCAGCATGACTGCTGCAGACGCACCGCTCCTGGAGCACACTGCCGGAGCGCAATCGCGTGCAGTGTGAACGCTCTGATCCGTTAACATGGGCGCGGACAAAATACGCACCACAGACGGAGTGTGTGAACCTGGCGTTACGTTTGTATGCCCGCCCGGTCTGTTCTGTTCTCGTGCTCCATTTAGGCGCGCTGCATTCTGATTGGTTCGGATAGCATACTGCGGGAGGTCGGGGCGCGGAAAATCGTGCTATAAAGCGATTTAGAAATCGCGATTTTTTGACGATTTCGATTAATCGCACAGCCCTACATATGACCCCTTTAACAGGTGAGTCCAAAACGTAAGATCAGACAAGCACCCTTTGTCTAAGTGAATCGAATAATTTAGCTTTATTGGCACAGAGTGAGCAAAGGTTAGCAGACGGGATATAAATGTCCTGCCTTGGGGAGTGATACTCATGGCAAAATTGAGATGACCAAGCAGAGATAGCATGTCTTTTTTAGAAACGGCACGTAAAGCAAAAAAAAGACCCCATGACCGACCTAATTCTGAGAAGTTTTTCATTTGGTAGAGAAGCTTGCATTTTTACTGTCTCGAGTAAAATGCCCAGGAATAGCAAATATAAGACGAAGGAGGGAAGCTTACATTCAACAGGATCCAACACAGTGCTTCCGATATAGTTAAAAATGTGCGGACTGCTCCGACACTCAAATGGTAGTTTAATTCCAAAATAGAATTTTCAATTCCATTTGACACTGAAAAGAGCCCAATCTGAGGGATGAATAGGTATAGTTTTGAAAGCATCTGTAATGTCGGCTTTAGCTAGCCAAGCACCCTGACCTGCTAACTTGATTAACTGAATGGCATTATTGACCGAAGCGTAATGCAAAGAGAAAGGTTCTGAAGGGATACATTCATTGACGCTAACTATATTATTAGAATGGGGAGAGGAACATGTTGAAAATTAACAGTTTTTTTCCCCTGAATATTTACAGGTAGCGACTCCAAGCGAATTAAGGTGAAAAGGACTAAATGGGGGAGAGTGAAAAGGGCCGATCACATATCCTTTATTTACTTCTTTCTTCAGCTGAGCAGAAACAACATCAGGCTCTGCAAGTGTTGATTGCAAGTTTTTTGCTACGAAAGAAGTAGAGCGAGAGGAAAGGACTCCCACCCGAAACCCTTGAGACAAACCAGTAATTAAGAAATTAACAAAAAAAGTATCAGGGTGAGAAGAGAGATAGCATGAGAGTACTGGGACATTAATTGGAGTAGAGGGGTGACCACTGAGAATTTTGGTGGGCTCCGACGCCCACCAAAAACTTGTGCTGGAACTGTGGTGGAGAAATTGAAATTATATAGAGATGGAGCAGTTGCATCTTGATTCGGAGTGTGGGCCGAATGATGAGTAGGTGCCTGTATTGCCGAGGATGTAGAAGGAACACTCATAGGATTGCTAAATCCAGGTAGATGAGGAAATGCCAGGAGGGAGCCTGAAGAGCTTGTAGGAGGAGTTATCCCTGGAGCATGACCAGCACATACATTCTCGAAGAAAGCCAATCTGGATTCGAGGCCCTTAACAGTATCTGAGAGGCCTTTTACGGCCTGAATGAGCTGGACATTGACATCGGCAGTTACGGTGTTAGACGGAGGCGGCGAGGTTTGCACAGATAGCGTAGGTTTTTCTGCTTGACAAGGAGAAGATGACTTAGCAGACTGCTTCCTATCGGTTTATTTGGGCTGAGCTGGTGCTGAGGTTGACTGGACAGCATCTGCAGGTGAAGCAGGTGGAGTGTCCTAGGTATTGCAAGCCAGTAGGAGCAAGTCTTCTTTTGATAGACCTTGGTTAATTATTCTTTAAAATGGAAATTAATCAAATAAAGCTAATTGTCAATCTGAGAACATCTGAAAATGCTATTAAGCAAACTGCGTCACAGGTGTGGTGTTTACTACTAGTGTTGCCTTTTCTGTTAGGTGATTTAATTGATCCAAAGAGCCCACATTGGCATCTTTTCCTGTTGTTGAGGGAAATATGTGACAATTTTTGCACCTGTTGTGTCAAAAGGGCTTGCTGCTTATCTTAAACAACTAATCACCATACACAATTCAAGTTTCTTTATCCTGACAGGAATCTTATTCCTAAACATCACTATGACACACTATCCATGAATATTATGACTTTATTTGGACCTCTTTCCAAGTTGAGGTGCATGAGGTTCAAAGTAAAACATCACCCTCTTAAGCGACAGGCCCAAGTAGTCTAGGAAAAGCAAAAAGACATTAGGAGAAATGAACAGCTTTACTCAGCTCCTACTCAGTCTACTTACTACTTTGAAGCAGCCCCTCCCCACTTCACAGAACTGCTGGAGCAGCTTGCTCAGGTGTTAGGGCTGTGAGTGCTTAATTTCCCCAGTAAAGTACAACAAAGATGTAAGATTCTTTGTAAATAAAACTACAGGGAGGTGACTGTCACTTCCTTCCATTGAGAGAACGCTAGTTAAGTACACTAACAGCCTTCAAAGCTATACTACAGCACACTCCAGTCACTCACCTATCCAAAGAGTCATCTGAGTGACATTACGTGGAACATGGACAGAAAACAGATGGACATGGACATTCAGGACTTCCACTCTTATGCTACATGGTTTTCTGTGTCATCATGCAGTTTGTACGACGTTACCATCCCTTGTCGTATATGTGTTAACAGTTATGGTTCTGAAAAAAACTACTACACCTAAGTAAATCTAGGACAAGACACGAAAAAGTTACAGGCACATATAACTTATTTTAAGTTAAATGACTGCAAGATGGGACTTTAGGCTATAGAATGGACTTATGGAGGTTTAAATTTGTATTATGTGAGAGTTATTAGAACTCTCAAAGGGGGGGCTGTGGGATTACAAATTTAAGAATCTGTCTTAGAGCTACTGATCCTATATCCTGACATACAATCACCTGAAAAGCTAAGGTGAAATGCATTGTATTTAGCATTTATAGTAAAGATGATGACATCAGATAAATGATTCTATTAAACAAAGTTTGTGGCAAGAGGTTCCTGCCAGTTCCTGTTCTCTTATTGTTAGTCAAATGAGCCAGATGACTCACCTGAGATTCTCACCTTTTGTTTGTAATGGCTCTTGGTGCCTCTTCCCCAGTCTTTGAGTAGTCATGCTGATTGGATTAGGACTGCTGAAATGGCTCAGGTTGCTATACCTGTATACCTCATTTGCATGAGGTATACAGGTTTAGGGTCCTGTATACCCTTTGTTTAGGGTCGTCAGCCAGGTGCATTGTCTCCATTCCTAAGCCCTGCCCCTAAATATATATAATCTACAATGACTGCAGCGCCACACAGCACATTCTCAATAAAGAAGCCTGCTGAAGATACCCAAGAGTCTCCTGGTCTTCGCTTCTGTTTCCAACAATTGACAAGTGCTTGTGTGAGGGGTTTATGAGATAGCAGCAACTTTAGAAATTATGGCCGATAAAAATGTCTTTGTACACTTCTGCTAGAGGAAAACAGAGCATACATTGGACTAAAGATGAAGCTTTATAAAGTGTATATGTCGACCACCTGCGTTTGTCCATGCTATCAAATGGAGTATACTTTGAAAGGCTGCGCATTCGACTGTACGTATACACTAGCGTACATGTAAAAAACTGGCTTTTTTACTTTGGGCTTTACAGTGGCCACACAAGCAAGCTGTTTATACAATAGGCTATATTAGATCCGTGCATTATAAACCTGCGGCCATCTGTGTCATTAATATTAATCAAAAACTAAAAGAGGGAATCACTCACATTTATTAAAGGGTTACTCCACCCCAAAATGAAAATTGTCATTAATCACTTACCCCAATGTCGTTCCAAACCCGTAAAAGCTTTGTTCGTCTTCGGAACACAATTTAAGATATTTTGGATGAAAACCGGGAGGCTTCTGACTGTCCCATTGACTGCCTAGTAAGTTACTGTCAAGGTCCAGAAAAGAGTGAAAGACATCGTCAGAATAGTCCATCTGCCATCAGTGGTTCAGTCTGAATTTTATGAAGCGACGAGAACACTTTCTGCGCAAAGAAGACAAAAACAACGACGTTATTCAACAATTTGTCTCCTCTATACGCAAATAGCGTACGCTGTTCTATGTCAGCCACACCACAAGGATACGTTTTCTACTAGGGATGTAACGATTAACCGTGGGCCGGTTGAAAATCGATTGAAATGTGTGACGATTCAAATCGACTGAGATGTTAAACGAATCGCGATTCATGTTTTGAACAGCAGGGGCCGCTGTGTTTACTGCAAACTCGCTTTACGGGTGCAATAGCGGCGAACAACAAGTTGTAGCAAACAGTTTCAAGCATGGCGACGACGAGTGTGGATGTTGATATTGAGGAAGCCCCATCCTCATTCAAATCAGAGGTGTGGCGGCATTTTGGCTTTCCGAAGACTAAAAATGACAGTGGTGATGTGGTAGACAAAAGAAAAACTGTGTGCAAACACTGCAAGAAGACGTTTACATACATTAACAGCACAACGAATATGATGCAGCACATAAACCGTCACCACAGTGAAAAGCTCCAGTCACAGCCGTCTGTACACAAAAAGCTATTAATAGGCCAAACCACACTGACCGGAGGATTTGCAGCCCCACTCGCTCCGACGAGTGCGAGAGCTGCGGAGATCACACGGTGCATCGGTGTTTTCATGGGAAAAGACATGAGGCCATTTTCTGTAGTAGAAAATGAAGGATTTCGGCTACTGCTGAACACACTGGAACCCAGATACCAAATCCCATCACGCCCCCACTTTAGCCAGACTGTCATGCCAACGCTTTACAGAGAAACAAAATCTAAGGTGGTTGAGGTACTCAGAAAGGCAGACAGCGTGTCAATTACAACCGACAGCTGGACCTCCAGGGCTACCCAGGGTTATCTTACGGTCACAGCCCATGTGATAACCAGCGAGTGGGAGATGGACAATTTTGTCCTTCAAACTCGCCCTCTGTTTGAAACACACACCGGGGCTAATATTGCTGAAGTTTTAAAATCAGCTGTGAGTGAATGGGGGCTTCAAAAGGCTAGTCGTGGAATTGCTGTTGTGACAGACAACGCGAGAAATATGGATGTTGCTGTCAGAGAGGCTGGGCTAGCCCCCCATGTCAGGTGTTTTGCCCACACTTTAAACTTGGCCAGCCAAGCGGGTTTGAGTGTGCCACGAGTGAGCCATTTGTTGGGCAGAATAAGGCGCATTGTTGCCTTCTTTCACAGAAGCGCCACGGCCACAGCCGCGCTCGTGGCCAAACAGATACTGCTGGAGCTTCCAGCGCACAAGTTAATCATCGATGTCACTACGCGCTGGAACAGCAGTCTGGATATGATAGAACGCTATCTCGAACAGCAAGCGGCTGTGACAGCGACTCTCCTGAGCAACGACGTACGGCGAAATGTACGTGACATTGATACTTTGGATGGCTCAGACATCCGTGATGCGGAGGACATAGTGAGGCTTCTTAAGCCACTAAAAACGGCTACCACTGTGCTGTGTGACGAAAAAAACCCAACGGTGTCTCTCATTGTGCCCTTAAAGCATATGATCGAGCAAAACATGGCATCCAACGAAGAAGACTCCCTAACCGTGAGTAACATCAAGAGAGCTATACTGAACAACCTTTCAAACAGATACACTTTAGAGTACAGCCACCTGCTGGAGTGCACTGTCTTAGACCCCAGATTCCGGGCTCTGCCACATCTAGAGAAAAACCAGCGTGAAGATGTATTCCACAGACTGAAAGAGAAAGCGGTGTTGTTGCAGAACCAGGTATTGTTTATTTTGTTACCCTCTCTTTCTCCAAATTTGTATGTGGATTTTGAAGTATTTGTTGTTGATTATTATTGCATATTTAAAAATTTTCAAGTTTATCTCTTGTAAGTGTATTGTAATGATACAAATTATAACAAATAATATTAAAATTTTGCCTTTATAACCATGTGAAACTCCTGTCACTATTGTACTATATAATCTGTCTTTTTATTTCTGCTATTACTCTGTGCAGGATGAGGGTGAAGAAGGTGCCAGTGGCCACCCCCCTGCATCACAGGAGCCTCTTGGCCTCTTGACAGATAGCGCAGGAGCTGAGCAGAAACAACCTCCTCCCAAGAAAACTGCACTGGAAGATTTTGTCCAAGCAATAATAAAAGGACACATTTAATTTATAATTAGTCTTAAATCTCATTTTGTTAAAAAAAAATATAATAATCGTGAAATCAAAATCGTGAATTGAATCGTGAGTTGAGTGAATCGTTACATCCCTATTTTCTATGCTTTGATTTGAATGAAAACAGCGTACCCTTGTGGTGCGGCTGACACAGAACAGCGTATGCTATTTGCATCCAGCGGATATTCTCCAAAATGGCGCTACACTGACCGAAGACGAACAAAGCTTTCAAAAGAACTGAGTATATCAGGGTCTTGAGGGCTGGTGAAATAATTCCCAGAGTTGTGGACTCGAGTCTTGACTCGGACTCGAGTCCCAAATTTGAGGACTTGTGACTTGACTTGACATAATCAAAGAAGACTGGCGACTCGACTTAGACAACAATGACTCGAGACTTGATTGGACTTGAGCCATGTGACTCGGCAAGTCTTTACCTTCTTAAAAAACAGAGTTCTGATCAATATAGGCTGGTTACTGAAGCGTATGGTCACACTGGTATGATTAGCGCAGCTTTTGGCACTGAGCCAGAGGGGGACTCACTAAGTGAGCACTTGTTAGTGTTTTCATCCACATAATGTTTAGGATATTTAAAGTTTTAGACATTTAAAATACAAATAATCACTATAAACCACTTGAAGAAGAAGAAGAAGAAATGACGATGTATATTGAAACAGCAGTAGCCTAATAATAAGCTAAAACCTTTCAAACATAATTTGATTGCTTGTATGTAGCCTTGATTTTTTTTTTCACGGCAAACGCTTGTATGTAGCGTACATATAAAGTTCTCTCTATTCTTCCTGTTTACCAGACACTCACTTTCATGTCTTTCAAAAAAGAAATGGAGTCTCTATTACATGGTAACGCACATATAGCCCCTAAACAAAGCCATCAACTGTGATCATTATGAACTTGTTTAAAACACAAAATACATTTACCTACATTTGTGTATCTGAATAGCTACAGTTTTGCTGTGAATAATTTTGCATGCCTCATTTAAACCTGCTATAGTGAACGGTGTGGTGCCAGACTTGTTTAGGACTTGAAGCTTAAATTTGAGGACTTGCAACTCGACTTGGACTTGATTCGAGACTTTCCTGTCTTGACTCGAGACTTGAATGCAAAGACTCAAAACTTAAGGTCATTGCACACTGAGTCCGAAAATTTCGTCTGAAATTTTTGCACGTAAAAAAATAAATACGACCTCACGTTATGTCAATCACATTTACACACTGCGTTTTTCGCATTCGTAGCAAGCATTTTGAGAGGTGTTTTGACAGTACAGAGCCACCGTACAAGCGAACGCCAAAATCCAGGATGGCGATTGTCAAGTTCATCCACTTCGTCCCGCAGCACAAAGCACCGTAAAGATCCTTGCACACCGAGTTCACAGAAATTGGTGGTTTTCTTTTTAATATGTGGCTCTAGTATCGCTAGCAAAGCATTAAACTGAGCCACTGACATCCTGAAGTAAACTTTGAATCACCCATGATAATCCCGCTGCTCCTTAATAAGGAGGGAGAACTCTCTATATCTCAGGATTAGATGCACCCAATATTTCCTTTCTATTTCTCTTTTTAAGAAGCGCGAGGACAACAAAACCATCCTCACTGCTTGAAGACTCCATTTAGTACTGTTTTGCGAATTTTTTCGCAATGGATTAATTAATAAGCATCGGACTCGGTGTGCAAGGTTTCTGTGTTTGACGAATGTTTAGGACGACAAATACGAAAAAACGCATACAAAAATTTCGGACTCAGTGTGCAGTGACCTTTACTTGTGACTTGCAAAACAATGACTTGGTCCCACCTCTAATAATTCCCTCTCTCATGAACTCTTATGTCAAGTCAGCTTTATTTCAATAATGCTCTTTATAATGCAGACTGTGTCAAAGCACTTAACAGAGACACACAGGAAAATTCAGACTCTGCTGTAAAGCAGGTCTAAAAGACAAGAGTGTAATTAAACAGTATGTAACAACTGTGAAGTTCATCAGTTTGAAATGACAGTTCTACAAAAGACAGCAATGTAGTTATTCAATTAGAACCAGTTAAGAGTTGACTGAAATCAGTTAGGTACCAATGTCGATGTTGCACGATGGGATTCAGCTGTAAAGCAGCTCTACGGAAGATGGTATGCCATCATCCAGTTTATGTGAAACTCAAGATTTGCTTTGTTTCTGGAAGTCTTTCCACAGTTGATGGCACATGACAGGCTTCTCTACGATGTCCAGGAATGATTCCTAGGTTTTTCTTGTCTGTAAAACTCATTCCACACTGATGACATTCAAACAGGTCCCTCTTGAGTAAATCTTCATGTGCTATTTAAGATTACCTTTTCAGTTGAAGCTTCTCTCCAGTGTGAATTCTTCTCATGTGGGCTTCAAGGTATCGTTTTTGCCTGAAACACTTTCCACACTGAGGGCATGTGTAAAGCTTCTCTTCAGTGTGAATTTTCATGTGAACTTTAAGGTTTCGTTTTCGCTTGAAAAATTTTCTACACAGAGGGCAGATGAAGGGCTTCTTTCCAGTGTGAACTCTAATGTGGTAATTAAGGTTTCCTTTTTTGTTAAAACTTTTTCCACACTGTTTGCAGGTGAAAGATTTCTCTCCAGTGTGAATATTCATGTGGATTTTAAGGTTTCCAGGATGACTGAAACTCTTTCCACACTGATAGCATGTGAAAGGTTTCTCTCCAGTGTGAATTGTCATGTGCCTGTTAAGGCTTCCTTTATGAGTGAAACTCTTTCCACACTGTTCGCAGGGAAAAAGCCCCTCCATAGTGTGAATTCTCCAGTGGACGTCAAGGTTACCTTTTTGATTGAAACTCTTTCCACACTGAGGGGATCTGTTAGGCTTCTCTCTATTGTGAATTCTCATGTGCCTGTTAAAGCTTCCTTGTTGATTGAAACTTTTTCTACACCGATAGCATGTGTAAGGCTTATCTCCAGTGTGAACTCTCATGTGGACTTTAAGGTTTCCATGAAAACTGAAACTCTTTCCACACTGAGAGCAGGTGTAAGGCTTCTCTCCAGTGTGAACTCTCATGTGCATCTTAAGGCTTCCTTTATAAGTGAAACTGTTTCCACACTGTTGGCAGGTGAAAAGGCTGTGGATGTCAAGGTTTCCATTTTGATTCTCATACTGATCTTTCTCTTCAGTTTCATTCAGTACTTCCCTCTCCTCTTTCAGTGCCATCAGGTCTAAGGTGAAAAAACAAGCCAAAAAAAGTTAACCCCAGTTTAATGGCATAAAGCAATCAACATCAAAACACGTAGATATGTAATACATGTATGCTAGATCCTACACCAGGGTGTCCAAACCTGATCCTGGTCAGCCGGTGTTCTACAGAGTTTAAGCTGGCCATTATACAATTAATTTAAAAAAATAGATAGTCTAATGACTGAGTTTAGGAAATCTAGATATAGACTGATCTCAATATACCATTATTATGTCTCCTAGGGGATAAAATGCAACAAATTTAGAGAGAGAGGAAAAAAAAGAAAAGGGAACAAGAGACTTTCAACCAGTATAACAAAAAATGATTCTGAAGAAAAGCACATATTGCTCCTTTAAGTCTTCATATGTGTTTGTCCTTTGGACAAGTAAATAAATCATTCATTTGTCATTTGTTCAATTTGTTGTAACGTGATTGGGCAAGTCAACACTACAAAAGACGCTTGTCAAATATCTGCTCAGATGGTAAAGTGTCTACCGGGCTCCTTTTGACGCGATCGAACTGGGTTCGGATCCGCCTTTTGCCGAACTTTTTTCCTCCCTTTTCAAATATCATATCACATCGGAAAGGCATTTACTTTCAATAAAAAATAAGGAAATAATCAAAAATTTGAAAATAAAGTATCGGGTAGGTTTAGGGTAGGTGTAGTGAGGGCTTTATTGTCTCAATAAGGTGGTATCCACTTAATAATTTGAATTAAAATTATAATTTACACTCAATATGTTATTACAGCATACTGTTTTTAATGTACAATACTGAGGTGCAGATAATTGCCACTATTTGCAATAAGTAATACAAATAGCAGAAAATCCTAGCTATTTGCACTTAGTGTAAATAGCATATTGCTAAAAATACTGCTATTTGCACTTGGTGTAAATAGAATCCATCGCTGTAAATAGCATCTGTCGCTAAGAAAATATGCTATTTTCACCTAATGTAAACAGCGATAGAGGCTATTTAAACTAAGTGTAAATAGCAATTAGATGCTATTTAAACTTAGTGCAAATAGCCGCTGCTGAATATATGTATTCTAAATTCATTTAGAATACAAAGACACTATAGTGCTTTTACCAGTCAAAAAAATTAGGATCAATGAAATCCACTATAAAAAAAACACAGAAACTGTAATTTAGATGCATTTATGCAGACTGTTTAATGAAGCACTGTGGTAGTAGCATGAATATATTCACCTAGCAAAATTACTGCATAAATAATGTTGTGAGATAAACGTTTTATAAATGGTAAAATATTTTGATGAATATACAAACATGAAATATTTTTAAAACTGCAATGATACTTTTACACATGAAATTAAACTGCCAGTAGGTGTTGGCAAGTGACAAAGGGAGTCACTGAATCATTAATTCAACGATTTATTCAAATGTCTGATTAATTCAAGAATTAAGCAAATTACGCTCCTTATGTATGGGTCACTGAATCACTAACTCGCAGGATTTATACAAAAATCTTGAATCAATCAGTAACAAAACACGGTTGTGTGTTGTTCATAGATGAGCAACTACTCTTCTGTGATCTTTCTTTGAAACTATTTTCATCGGTCAATGTAATCTCTAAAATGCAAGTCACTGTATGTTAACTGCTTGTTCATTAAACTGGTGTATAAAATCAGTCATTTGAAATCATGCAGATATTTAGGAAAACAGCATTCTTGGTTATGTGTTGTTGCTAATTATCATATGCTATAAATATAAAAAAAACTCAACATTTTACATTTTTACCTCAGTATATTTCTTCTGTGAGTTTCTTTGTGTGTGCCGTTTTGATTTCTCCATGACAGTCTCTCTCACACACAGTAAGGCTGCACAAGCTTCATCTGGCACGACCATGCTACTGACAATACATTATCCATTATCAGTCACCATTTACACTGAATGTAATAAAATTTGAATCATTCTCACCAAAGTTTTGGTGCCTCCTTAGTTATTTTTTGTTAATGAACAAATATGATTTATTAAGAAAAACTAAAGTACTTATGTAATTCGGGAATATACACATGAAATCAAGATTTCAGCTTTAAAAATAAATAAAAATCAAACATTTTAGAAAAGAACAAAACATCATGGTAGTTCAAACCAATGAGTATTAAGTTGCCACCAGAAAGTCATTTCCCATTCTAACTTTTAGGCCTGGTCCACACTAATTTGTTTTTGTTTGAAACCTTCCATCCACACTGGATGGACAACAGAGACAACATTTTTGTCAAGGAAAACTGAGCTTTTTGAAAACACTCTCCAAAGCGGATAAATTTGAAAACTGTGTTTTTGCATTGTAGTGTGGACTGTGGAAACGGTGGTATTTGAAAACGATGACACATTTTTAACAACTGTCCTAGGCAATTTTAAGGTCTTAGTAAAAGTGGTTGACACACAACCACAGTCTCATTTGTACAAATATAATTTGCATGAACCACGTCAGTCTGGATTTCGTCCTCTCCACAGTACAGAGACTGCACTTCTAAGAGTAGTGAACGACCTTCTCCTTGCTTCTGATACTGGTGTCATCAGTCTTCTAGTACTCTTGGACCTGAGCACAGCTTTTGATACTGTTTGCCATTCTATACTCCAGTCTCGTTTGTCTGCGGCTGGCATTACAGGAACTGTCCTGCAGTGGCTAAGCTCATATCTCTCAGACAGGCAACAGTTTATTAGCATTGATAAACACAAGTCTCGTTCTGTCACTTCTTCCCGTGGAGTGCCTCAAGGATCTGTTCTTGGTTCACTTCTGTTCTTCCTATGCTTCCTCTGGGTCAGGTCATCAAGCGCCATTGTCTACATTTTTCCACAGTTATGCTGAGGACATGCAAATAATTTTTTTTGCACAGCCCAA
Organism: Sinocyclocheilus anshuiensis; assembly: GCF_001515605.1. NCBI lineage: Eukaryota > Metazoa > Chordata > Actinopteri > Cypriniformes > Cyprinidae > Sinocyclocheilus > Sinocyclocheilus anshuiensis. Next base: position 90,781 of record NW_015536547.1, read on the forward strand.
CACTGTTTTTCCTCCTACTTCTTTAACATCTTGCCTACATGATCTTAAAGCATGGATGGCTCAAAACTTCTTAAAAATTAATACTGAAAAAAACGGAGATTCTGTTAAGTGGCCCAAAATCCTTTGTCTCCTCTCATCTTGACTTTTCTGTTAATATCGACGGAGTTATAGTACATCCTTCCCCTACTGTACATAATCTTGGTGTACTATTTGATTCTGCACTATGCTTTGAACCCCATATCAACCAGCTGGTCAAGTCCTGTTTTTACCAACTTCGCTATATAGTCCGTTTACGACAAATTTCTAAGATGCTGAAACTGTTATTCATGCTTTTATAACTTCATGCCTGGACTATTGTAACTCCTTGTTATATAGCCTACCTAACAAAGCCCTTAATCACTTACAGCTAATTCAAAATGCAGCTGCTCGTGCCCTTACATTTACCAAAAAATCAGCCCACATCTCTCCTGGCTTACAGCAATTATATTGGCTCCCTGTCATCTATCGTAGGGCTGGACAATAATTCAATATCAATATGTATCGCGATATAATTCTTTTCAATAACGGTGATATGATTTTTAAACACATTTCCGATATTTCGATATACATTACCAGTGTTTCCCATACATTAATTTATTTGTGGCGTTTGACTTCGTTGAATAAACATTAGCACTGCACGTTTCAAAATCAAAACGTGGCGCGGGTGTTTTATATGAACGAAACTTTTCTGAAGACAGTCGGTTCCCTTCAGAGATTCAATGACATTTTCATTTGATCTGATAAAGTAGCGTTCATGAGCGGAGCTGCTTTGATTACAGCCGTTACCGGAGAAACCGCAAGTTCTACCACTCTCAATGCACCTCCTGCTGGCAGACAATCAGTTTTTAAATTTTCAATAAGCCCGTCTCCAGCAACATGTTTTTGTTGATGCTCTTTTTTTTCTACAGCAACTCAGAGCACTTTTCATATTCTTTATCCTGGCTGAAGCACATTTGTTTCAATCTATAACAATAATTAGCCACCCTACATTACCAGTCAAATACAAATAAAAGGTCAACATTCATTTATTTGTGCTGGTTTTTTTTCTAAAGTATTATATGGTTTTATATTAGGTGTCATAGACTTGGCAAATTCATTTTTCATAAGTTTGTATGCACAGACATCTGTTGTGGGCGTTCTTGGCAGTTTTTACAAGGCTTTTTAAAATAGTGTTCATATCGATATCGGAATTATATCATATCAACCGAAATTAAGAAATATATCGTGATATAAATTTTGGCCATATCGTCCAGCCCTAATCTATCGTATTAATTTTAAGATACTCATCCTAGTTTTCAAAGCTTGTCATGGTTCTGCACCTTTGTACCTTTCTAAATTAATTCACCCTTATGTCCCTATGCATATTCTAAGATCGAGTTCTGGGAATTTGCTTGCAGTACCCAAGTTCAGACTTTCTAGTGTGGGTGGCAGGGCTTTCAGCATTTCATCTCCTAAGCTCTGGAACAAAGTTCCTCAAACCCGTTGTGCTATCTTTTCACTTCAGACCTTTAAAACGGAACTCACTTATTTACAATATGTTTTATTAATTGACTGTCATTTTTCAATTCCATGCTTGCTTGTATTAACTATCAGGTACATAAGATGATCTCTGTCTGCTTTATTTGATAGATAACAAACACAAATACAGTCACATGATCAATCAACTTTATGTAAAGCGTCATTGGGTTTTGAAAGGCGCTATATAAATGAAACATTATTATTATGTGACACATATACCAATAGAAATCTGTTTATTCTTCATATTCACATTCTTCATAAACATCATTCATTTCTGTAGAGCTGGACATTTTGAGTTCAGCTTTGAGAATGAAAACCAACCTGTTTGTTCCTCATTATCTTCTTGTTTGACTCTGAATGTTTCTTCAATCTTCAGGTCTTCACTCTCCTCTTTAATAAACTCCATCTTTGTTTGTTCCTCAGTATCTTCTTGTTTGACTCTGAATGCTTCTTCAATCTTCATGTCTTCACTCTCCTCTTTAATAAACTCCATCTTTGTTTGTTCCTCAGTATCTCCTTGTTTGACTCTGAATGCTTCTTCAATCTTCATGTCTTCACTCTCCTCTTTAATAAACTCCATCTTTATATATGCGTCACGTGGATCTCAGCTTCTTAAGCAGGAGTTTTTCTGTGCATGTGGACACTTTGTCCTGTTTAAGAAGAAGATTAACAGAAAGTAAATTATTCTCTAAAATAAATGTAAACTAAATCTCTGGTGCGTCTCAATCAGATCCCTAGTTCAGTAGTCAGTACACTGGTGAGGGAGTCCACCAGAGTGATTAGGGATGTAACGATTAAACGCGAGCCGGTTGAAAATCGATTCAAATTTGTGACGATTCAAATCGGTTGAGATGCTAAACAAATCGCGATTCATTTAGGTGTAGCAGTTTATATGAATGTATGTCTGAAAAGGACACATTTAATTTATAATTTCTTGAATCTCATTTTGTAAAAAAAAAAAAATATATAATCGTGAGTCGAATCGTGAGTGAATCGTTACATCCCTAAGAGTGATAGTTAATGGACTTAAATGACCTGATTAACATATATAGTTAGTAGGTATTTATGATTTATATTTGGTATTCTTTTTTTTTTATACATAATATTAGATTCCACTTTCATGAAACCATTTGCAGCTGGTTTGTAAAAGTTGTCATTACACAGTTTGTGTTTGTGGTAACACTTTACAGTACGGTGCAGGCATGTGATCAGCTAGAGAAAATCTGACCACGCACACAAGCCACGCCCCCAGCACTTATTATTGAAAATATATATTTTAGCACATTAAAAGATATATCTTATATTGTAATAATACATACTATTGTCCTGTAATAAAATAAAATAAAAAGCAGCATTTAATACTCGTGATAATAATATAATATAATATATTATAATAAAGTACTATAATATATTATAGTAAAGTATATAGAATTTATATTATTATTAAAGTACCTGCCAAAAGTTTGGAAACATTCTAATTTTTTTTACATAAATATCTTCTGCTCACCAAGGCTGAATTTATTTGATCAAAATAAAGTAAAAAAAAACAACAACAACAACAACAACAACAAAAAACAGCAATATTGTGAAATATTACAAATAAAAAAAAATGTATTCAAATTTTAATATATTATAAAATGTAACGTTATTCCTGTGATGCATAGCAGAATTTTCTTCATAATTACTCCAGTGTTCAGTGTCACATGCTCTTTTAGAAATCATTACAATTTATTTGACTCTCAAGAAACATTTCTGATTATTATCAATGTTGAAAAGATACTCTATTTTTTAGGATTTTTTTGATAAATATAAAGTTGAATGAACAGCATTTATTTGCATTTATCAAATATATTAATTAAATTTGTGAATGCATTTATTAAATAGAAATCATTTTGTAATGTCTTCACTCACTTTTTATCACTTTCATGCATGATGAATAAAATTATTCATTTCTCATTATATAGAAATATCTTACATTTTATACAAATGTTTGAGTGGCATCAGTTTCCACAAAAATATTAAGCAGCAAAAATGTTTTTTAACATTGATAATAATGAGAAATGTTTCTTGAGCAGCAAATCAGCATATTAGAATGATTTCTGAAGGATCATGTGACTCTGAAGCTTCTCTTTGTAAACAACAACAGATTTATAAACGTTTCTAATGACGAATGTTGCATTCCCAAATGCAGACTTAAACCAAGCGCAGCTAGCACTAACAGTGAATCGAAACTAAACACAGTACTGTAACAGCAGACTTGTAGCGCGTCAGACTACAGCCTATTATATATTTACATCACAACCGTTGTACATTTTATGACAGCACTAGCAATCTCAAATTCTCACCGCCATTCATAAAAAGGCACCGGATCAAGTAAAGCCCAAAGTATACTTCACTTTTTACGCGTACGCGAGGAACAGCATACAGTGCGCGTGACGCGAATTGCGTCATCAGAACAGTACGCGCACCACCTGATTTTTGTAACCGTGCGTACCTTGTACGCTCAGGTCGCAAATGTGCACTTAAGTAATTTTGCAGTAATCAGTTTTTCCACATGGTGGCAACACTGTCCCGGGCCACTGTTTAACAGTAGAAAATGAAACTAAAGAGATGGACAACGACAACAAAATAGCACAGACTGCAACAACAGACGCTCACACTGACAAGCGCTTGTGAGCGAGAGGATATGAGACAGCTCAGCTTTGGTTTAAAAGAGTTAAAAAATATTTATTATCAGTCATGACTTAATGGTTAAAAATAGAGCAGACACTGAACATGGATGAAGCTTTCTAGAGCGCATGTGTCGACCATCCGCGTATACTTTGAGAGGCTACGCGTTCGACTGTACGCATACGCTAGCGCACGCATACAAATATGAAGCGCACGCATACAAATACGAAGTATACTTAAGGCCTTAACACGTTTCAGCGCTGATTCTACTCGCGTTTGGTGCTTTGAATAATTTGAACGCTTTGAACTGTCCTGCAGATGGCGCCGCAAGCTCGCGCAGCGCTCTCAGGACCATTCTGTCCATGATGTTTTAGAAAACAAATCTTTTCGCAGTTTATTTAGGTAATAGCTTAAGGCCATTTGCGCGATTTCAATCATCATGCAGTAACCATGCAGTGCTATTCTCGCTCTGTCTGCACAGTGTACGTGAACGCGCTGATGACGTATCCTGTCTGCGAGAACCGGGTGCGCAATATTGTAGAAACTTAATTTGCTGTAAAGTTGCTTTGCAATGATTTGTATCATGAAAAGCGCTATACAAATAAACTTGAATTGAATATTTGACAGGCAGGTAGGAAAGTCAAGTCGTTCCGAGCGTTTTGATTGGACGAACATTTCTTGGTCCTACGCCTTCCACAGAATATATAAATACATTTAGACCACTTAGCCTAATGATTGCTATCGGGATGTGAAGAGACTTTTAACCAGCATAATGAAAAATGTTTCTGAAGACAATCACCTATTGCACCTTTAAGCATGAGTTAGGCCTAATGCATATTTGTGCACCCGTATTGTAAAGTGTTACCGATGTTGTGCTGAAGTCTGTTCCTCCAATGTTTCCCCTTAGTTTAGCGTCCCCGCTACGCAAACAGCCCCGCACACTGTTTCCGCTTATTTTTTTTTATAATCTTATAATATTTACTATATATTTAGGTATTGATCACAGAATCGATTTTAAGGTTTGGAAGGCTTTGCTGACTGTGTTGTACATGTATGAAATATGAATTCAAATAAATGTACAACGTAATTCCACCTCTAACAAGTATATTTTTCTTGTGTGTGCTTCTCAGTCTCAGTTTAAAATAGTTTATTGGCATTACACACACACACACAGACAGATCAAAAATCACTTAAATGATAATCAAATTTACAAATTCTAATTTTTAGTTGTATCTGGATATTGATGAATTCAAATAAATGTACAACGTAATTCTACCTATAACAAGTAGGCTATATTTTTGTTGTCGTGTGCTTCTCAGTCTCAGTTTAAAATAGTTTATTGGCATGATTTATACACACACACATATACATATATATATATATATATATATATATATATACACACACACACACACAGAGTAATTGTAATATATAATACAATAATATATACATATTTTATGCTGTGCTTTTGGGGATATGTGGTACTTTACCTATTTACTGCAAAATTACTCTGAAGTGAACTTGCATAAATTACTCCGTGTTTGTTATCTTTTATCGTCTGCGCGCGCTTATTCGAATCACTGAATCATTTTACGAATGATTCGGTTCAGATGATTCGGATTCTCAGTTTCTCTCATCACTTCTTTCTCGAACTTGAACGATGTACTTATTCACGATACAAGGGAGCGAAATGAGATGCACCTTTTCTGTTATTAATAAGAGTTATTAATTTTTTTTACGTACCTTGTAAAACAGTGTAAATGTTACAACAGTTTGAACTGATTTAAAAACGTAAAAACCACAAACCTTTCTTCAGGCGAATCGCAACAGATGCAGGAGCGCGGCGCATCTTTATGACGTCACAACACCAGACCAAAATAAAAGTCCCGTTTACACAATAAGGTCTATTATATGCGTATGATAACGCATTCCCACAATTAGCATATATATATATATTGATTTACGATGCTAATATCCTTTATTTAGTTATTCATTTATTCTTTAATTCATTCCCCTTTTTTGGAAAGTCATTGAAACACTTTCATCTTTCAATTTATTTATTTTATTTTTTTGCTATTGGGTGAAATTAGAACACAAAAATATATTTGTTGCAGTTTCTATTCATTACTACGGAGGTTTTAGACAACTATGATGACTTTCACTTCCGAGAGCCCTGGAAATGTGGGGAAAAAATGTGGTTTAAAAAAATAAATCAACGTGAATGTCTGCATGAATTTTGTCAGCCACCTGCAGAGTTAAAGGATTAGGACATCCTAAATACATTTTTATCTTTGCCTAAAGCAGTGTTTCTCAACCCTGGTCCTGGGTGCCCCCCAGCACTGCACATTTTGTGTCTCCCTAATCAAACAAACACAGATGACTCCATGGTTTTGCACACTATCAAGGTTATTGCGATATGCCAAAAATCATTCACATACGTCTGCCTGTTCCCCACTCCACAGGCCTGAATATTGAGAATTAATATAATGTACATGAAAACTGAAACAACCTTGCAGAAACTCCTTTTAGCCGAGGAGCACAGGCTTGAAGAAGACAGACGTTTAGATCATCTGGGACAGTGATCTTGTTCGGCTTCAATTTAGAAAGTCTTGCAGAAACAGTATCCTCATTAATACCTATTGGTGTTTCTTGGTGTCTCTTCACATTCCTTCACACCATCCACAGTATCAAATCTGCAGAAAACATTCTAATTATTAATAAAAGTCTGTAGACAAGAAGCAGATGTAGACAAGAATGACTCCTAAGCGATTGAGGTGTTCTGTTGTTGGATGTAATAATGAACATAGAAGCCGTCATTTACTCCCGACATCTGAGCCGCTGAAGACGCAGTGGATTACATTAGTCTGTAGACAAGAAGCAGATGTAGACAAGAATGACTCCTAAGCGATTGAGGTGTTCTGTTGTTGGATGTAATAATGAACATAGCAGCCGTCATTTATTCCCGACATCTGAGCCGCTGAAGATGCAGTGGATTACTTTTGTTTTTGAAGGGAACAAATCATGGACACTTTCACCCTCCGCTTGATTCCGTTTGTGAAATCGTAATCTCTCTGCGATTACAATGGGCTTGGGGGTAAAATGTGCTTGTAATATATTCACAATCTCCTCGTACCCCATAGCCCTGGGCTTAAAAGGCGCAATAAGACTGCGTAAGAATCCGTAAAGGTTTTTTATAAAAAGCAGCGAAGGCCTCCAAAATTTCTGTAGGCTTACAAAAAAAAGTTTATCAGCAGAGTTGGTCTTAAGTTTCTGCACAATGCTTAAACCATTTTTTTCCTTAACTGAGAGGCTAACAAACGGTTAAGTTTTTGCTTTAAGATCTAGATTGCTCTCTATCCAAGTAAATTATCTAATTCCCTTGTAGTCTCATTGAGCTGTTAAATTACATTAAATTAAAATGATCTGTTGTTGGGTTTTGTTTATGCTTTTTCCAGTTTTATTTTTTCCAAGTTCATTTTGTTGTTCTGTCTTTTTTATTTTATTTTTTTACATATTTACATATATGATTTTCAATATAAACTTCTTAAAATAAACCAAAACAGAGGAAAGGCAAAAGAGTAATCCACAAAACAGGCAATGGTCAGGGCAGGCATCAAGAAACTAGGTAAACAGTCCAAGAATCAAAATGCAGGCAATGAAACTAGAAAAAACATGGAAACTAGGAGGGCTAAGAATACTTCAATACTCAGCAAAGTGTGCTTGAAAGTGTCAGACTTAAATAATCCTCCTGATAAGGAACGGGAATAGTCTGAGATTAGTTCCTAGGCCAGGGCGGAGCCGACAGAGCAGGGAGCCAGGTCAGAGCTGAAGACCATCTCAGCAGAGCAGACAGGTCCGAAGATCCCCACGGTGAAGCAGACGACCACCAGGGTGAAGCTGATGATGCAGGAGACCATGGCGGATCAGGCATAACTGGAACAGAGAGCACAGATACGCCTTTTCCACCAGCATGAACTGGGTGCTAGTTTAGAGCCAGTGCTATTGCCGGTTCGGAGTTGGTTCGACTGGCGAGCCCTGATATTCATGGCTTTGCGAACCTACATCGGCATCCAAACACAGTGAATCCAACGTGTTCATGTTTAGCTGCTATTTCAAAAATGGCGGTCAAAAGTTTCTGTTCGACTTGTTGGTCACGATAACCCCGCCTCCAGCCCCTGACACAAGTGGTTCTAGACCAGCAATGTTTTGGTGGTACTTACGAACCACTTTTTCTGGTTCGGAGCTGGTGCTTTGGGTGTCGAAAGACAAAGAACCGATTTGAAACTTGGCTCTGGTTCCGAACCAGCACTCAAACTGCCTTGGTGGAAAAGGGGTAAGAGAGGTTAACAACAGCCTCTGCGGCCGTGACAGGGCAAGCAGAGAGTTCACAGATGGCCTCTGTGGTCGTTGCAGGACATACAGAGAGTTCAGAAGTGGGCACCACTGCCATGAGAGGAGCAAAATTGGATGCAACTGACTCGGGAGGTTTTGCAGTGGAAGCTGCCACCTCTGGAGCCGGAGTGGGCGCAGGATCAGACTCATAGACTGGAACAGGCTCTGGAGAGAACTCATGGACTGGAGTGAGCTCTGAAGGACTAGAGTAGATTCTAGAGTGAAATCGTAGACTGGAACAGGCTCTAGACCAGACTCATAGACTGGAGCGGACTCTGGAGCTGAACCATGGGCTGGAGTGGACTCTGGAGGAGTTAGAAGAGCAGTGTGTAGCCCAAAAACACAGAATGGCGACTGCCTTTACAGGGAGCACTGAGGATAGGGGTCCAGTCTGCCTGCTGCTCTGACTGAAACCAGCGGTGGGACCGCCAAACTGGAAACCAGCCTCAAACGCATTTGGAATGCCTGGGTGTCTTCAAATGCAACGTTCACAATGACTGGGAACACTGAAGTGGCATCTGAGATGGCTTAAGACTGTGGATTGACATCCATAACAAATGGAGTCTCTGGCGTGGCGGCCATCTTGGGAAGAGACTCTGGGCTGGCAGCCATCTTGGGAAAAGACTCTGGGTTGGCGGCCATCTTGGGAAGAAACTCTGGAACTGCGGCCATCTTGGGATGAGACTTCATTTTCCAAATATAAGCAATAGGTTAACCAGAATGTTTTCTTCCAAGCGTGTCGTCATCAACGCTTTTGCAGCCAATTTTGAGCAACTACAGCGCCTGACCTCGGCGGCTGGTCTCGTGTTGCTCTCACGGTACTTCGATGGCACATGTGATCGTAAGGCGGCTGCAGCGCCGATCAAAGTTGGACAAATTTTCTAACCAGAATGCATTGCTTTTGTCAGGCGGAAGCCGGTCTTTGCAGCGTTGCATGAAGTCGAACAAGCCTAATATGTGTGTGTGTGTGTGTCTGTCCAATAGTCGCTATGTAAAGGAAAACCAATGAAAAAATTGTGGGTCTTCTATTAATGCCGAGTTCACACTGCACGATTTTAGCCCGATTTTTCACTCGTCGACAGGTTTTGCGAAATCGCCGACAAATGCCCGAAATCGGAGGCAAATCGGTGCTCGTTCACGCGAGTGACAATCACACAGTGTGAATTATCAGAGATGCGATCTGAGGGAATCGCCGACATATCGCCGACGCCCGCAAAATATTTGGCATGCTAAATATCTGGAGCTGTCGGCCATTCACAATCACGCAGTGTGCAATGATTTCTGACTGAAAACTACATCGCCTGCATAATCTGTTTTTCTTTTTCTCCTTGTAGCTGGAAATCAGCTCACAGACAATTTGCGGGTTATGTATATATTTTTGAATAATTCCAGACTTGCTCGAGAACTCCGGTCTGACGCACGCGGGTTCTCGCGTTATTTCCTTATCACTTCTCGCGTGTGTTTTGTTGTGAAACGTAGTTTGCGGACCAGACAGAGCTGTCGCCGATTCTTCCTATTGTAAAGTCATGCAGTGCGTAACCTGCTGTCGCCGATCCATCGTGCAGTGTGAACACAGCAGCGACTGAATGCTACTTCAGATAGTCGTGCAGTGTGAAAACCACGGTGACCCGACGACTTTGAAAATCGTGCAGTGTGAACTCGGCATAAGTGATAAAATGCAGTTGCAGATGTTGCAAAACGAGCATATCTCTCCAGTTTTAGAATCATTGCACTGGCTCCCTGTCAGGTTTCGGATTGATTTTAAAATTCTCATGCTGACCTACAAGGCTTTGCACCACATTATTTGTCTCAATTGTGGAAAATTTGACTCATTGATATCCATGAAATAAAAATTGTTTAGATCACCAGATATAAACACATCTTACAATTTCAGCAGTTTCACCACGAACCACAGACAAGTGATACCACCACCACCACAATTAACTGTCTGCTTTATTATAAAATGCTCACTGTGACCACTTCACTGAGATAAAACACATTCTTTGCAACCCGTTTAACAGACGCATCATTTTGTTAAGTTAGAATAGCTTGAACAGCAACAAATAATAACACTACAGTGAAATAACTAACTAGGAACAATCATCTAGCCCTCTAAACATGAAAATGTATTTCATCATACCGTTAGCTTACTCAGTAGAGCTGCGTTCTTCGTTGCGCAGAAAGTTTGTGTGTAAAAAGTGCCAATCAAAATGTGACTCTGTGAAATGGACTCTCTTTAATTAAGTTGTTTCTATAGTAGTCTAATATTGATTTGTAGCCTATTTATTCTGTTCCAGATTACTGAACAACCACCGTGAAGGAGATAGTCGTCACTGGTTTGTCAGATGTCGATGAGGAGCTGCTCTTCCTCACAAGTGACTAATTAATTTACTGGATCAGCTGAGCTTTTTCAAGAAACTACTGAGGAGCTCATCTCAGCTGTCTCTGAATTTAGAAGTAACCCACGAACGTCACAAAATTGTAGAATTCAGGCACTTGACTTCTAGTTACAATGAAATGCAATTTTAGTTTGGCGTGATGGAAATACTGAAGTTCTCCGTCTAAATAAGTTGATGTTTCCATTCTGTTGGTCTGAAAGGTCGAGCCTTATCTCATTCAAATGTATATCAAATAGCACAATTTTCAGTTTCTATTATTTGGCGTGCTAAGCAGAATTTAGGTATGTTGCACTTGAAGTGGTGCTGCGCAGACAGATCGGTGTTTGTATGACGTCAAAGTACTGAATCTCTCTTGCTGTACTTTGATGTCAAACCCTGATTGGTCTGTCCAGTGGAATATACCTATTGCCTTTGGCGTGCATATGATATGCAATTTGTTGGCATGCATATGATACACACTTTTTGAATATAATACGCATCTACTTCACACCACTAATCCTACCCATTGCGTATCTCAGTAGTTCCCAACCACATTCCTGGTAATATTAAGTAAATGATGACAATTTTCATTTTTTGGTGAACTATCCTTTCATCAGATTATTTTATTTGAAACAAAGGTTTCTGAGCTAACCGGAGTTTAAATGTGGGCCATGTTCTTTGAAGTTATATAGTTCTCCACTGCAGTCTTTAAGGTGTGAGGTGTATTCAGATAGCGTTGAGCATGAAGTCCTTCAAAGTTTGCCTGAAGCTGTTCATCACCACATGTACCAAGTTTTACGTAAAATACATACAAATTCTCATGAGATCACATTGCACATATACATTTATATATACATACAGAAAACATACTTAAACCGCATAAAAAGAACTAAAAGTACCAGTAATTATCCAGTTATGCAAAAGCTGCATTAATACACCTTATTAGACATTATATACTCACACCTCACAGAGAATACATCATCTTCTTTGCTATTGTCATCACATACTGAACTGCTTGAGTTTGACTGGGACTATGAGTCTCCAAATGTGGAGAACAGAATAATACAGCAACAACAGGGTCATGGGGAAAATCAGTCTTAAAGGGTTAGTTAACCCAAAAATGAAAATTAGGCTGTGTTTTACTCACCCCAGAGCCATCCTAGGTGTATATGACTTCCTTCTTTCAGACGAATCCAGTCGGAGTTATATTAAAAACTCTTTGATGTTTCAAGCTGTTTAATGCCACTCAGCAGGTGTTGCATGCATCAGTCCAAAAGAAGTTAAATAAAAAGCGCCCATCCATTAAAAAAAAAAAGTGTCTCACACGGCTCCGGGGCCTCCTGTAGCGAATCGATGCGTTTTTGTAAGAAAAATATTCCATTTTCAAAACGTAATAATCACTTTAATGTAGCTTGCGCTCACTGTTGTAAACAGAAGCAGCTCCTGGCAGATGACGTATGGAGGTCGGCTTTGCGCATGCTCCGCTCAGAAGTGATGAACGCGGAAACGCAGCAGAAAGATCAAAACAAAACAACGGTCACTAATTAGAAGTACAAAACGAGGATTTGTAAAGAAGAATGTCAGAGGATTTCGATATAAGCCAAGAGGGAGACTGGTTTTCCTTTGCTAAAGTAAGGAAACTTTGCTTCCTTTGCTCCTGTTAACAAGCGTTGGTTTTCACGAGACTCACCGGCGCATGCGCAGCGCTGACCTCATACGTCATCCTCCCGGAACTGCTTCCGTGTACAACAGTTGGCGCAAGCTAGAATAAAGTGATTATTACGTTTTGAATATGGATATTTTTCTTACAAAAACGCATCGATTCGCTACAGAAGGCCTTTGTTCACCCCCCCCGGAGCCGTGTGAGAAACTTTTTTTTATGGATGGGCGCTTTTTATTCAACTTCTTTTGGACTGATGCATGCAACACCCGCTGAGTGGCATTAAATAGCTTGAAAGATCAAAGACAATTTTTAATATACCTCCGACTGGATTCGTCTGAAAGAAGAAAGTCATATACACCTAGGATGGCTCTGGGGTGAGTGTAAAACAGGCTAATTTTCATCTTTGGGTGAACTAACCCTTTAAATACCCTTGAATAAAAACAAAACACTTCACACAAAAACTTATACATTTTTGGACAGAACCAAAATAAATGACCCAACGTTCTCTCGTTGGACTTACATTTTATACATCAAGGTAACACAGAGGGGTATATAGAATGTAACCTGGTGTGAGAATAATGCAATCTGTGCACAACTTTATATTGAATGAGCTGAAAGTTAGAGCTGATGGAACACGACCTAATGTCTAGAAGTGTCTTCTGAAATACCTATATCTAGGTCTTCCTCCCAGGACATCTTCAGATTTTGTGGGAGGAACCCCTGAGTCATTGAAATATTCAACAAATCTAGAAACAAGACCCTTCAATTTTACTTCAGAAGATGCCATATAAAGATAAAGATGTTCAGGGCAATTCTAAGTTTTAAATTGGTATATTACTTTTAACGTAATTCCATACCTGTAGATATCTGAAGAAATGAGAAAGAAATCGCTCCTTTTTCTAAACCTGGTCACTCTGAGGAAAACTGCAATGTCTTCCCAGAATGAGTTTGTAAATGATGATTCCGTTCATTTAGATACTTGAAACTCTTCTCGCAATGAAGGCACTTGTAAGGTCTCGCTCCTGTGTGAACTCTCATGTGAATCTTTAGGTTCCTTTTTACTGCGAAACTCTTTCCACACTGTTTGCAGGTGAAAGGTTTCTCTCCAGTGTGAGCTCTTACGTGTTTCTGAAGGTTTGCAGTGTTTTTTAAACTCTTTCCACAGTGATGGCACAAGAAAGGCTTTTCTCCGATGTGAATTTGAACATGATTCTTAAGGCGATTCGTGTCTGAGAAACTCCTTTCGCACTGATGACATTTAAAACCGTTTTCTTTTGAATGAGTGCTCATGTGATAATTAAGGCTTTCTTTATATCTCAAACTCTTTCCACACTGAGCACATATGAACGGTCTCTCTTCATTGTGAACTCTCATGTGAGTCCTAAAGTTTTCTTTACATATGAAACTCTTTCCACACAGTTTGCAGCTGAAAGGTCTCTCTCCAGTATGAATTCTCATGTGGGAATTAAGGAGTCTTTTCTGTTTAAAACTTTTTCCACACTGAACACATACGAATGGTTTCTCTCCAGTGTGAACTCTCATGTGAGACGTAACATCTCCATTTCGTTTGAAACTCTTCCCACACTGTTTGCAGGTGTAAGGTCTCTCTCCAGTGTGAGTTTTCATGTGGACATTAAGGGTTTTTTTATGCGTAAAATACATTCCACACTGATCACATATGAATGGTCTCTCTCCAGTGTGAATTCTCATGTGAGTCTTAAGGTTTCCTTTACGTGTGAAACTCTTCCCACACTCTTCGCAGGTGTAAGGTCTCTCTCCAGTGTGAATTCTCATATGGACATTAAGGTGATATTTATGTGCAAATCTCTTTCCGCACTGAGAGCATATGAACGATTTCTTTTCAATGTGAGTTTTCATGTGGACTTTAAGGCTTTCTTTTCGATTGAAAATTTCTCCACACTGTTGGCAGGTGAAAGAGCTCTCTCCAGCGTGAATTATTAAGTGGGAATTAATGTTTGTAGTTTGTGTTTTTTGAGCTTTTTTTGGTGAGGAAGTCTTTTCAGTCTGTGAGCAACCAATCGATTTTTCTTCAGTTTTGAAATCATGCCGTTTTTCATTTTGATCTCTCTCTTCCGTTTCATTCAGTTCTTGACTCTCCTCTTTCAGCGCCATCGGGTCTGAGGTGAGAAGAGACAAATACAAGTTTAATGGCACAAAGAGACAGACATTCAAACATTTCAACTTGTGCTGTCTATTGATTAAACACATTACCTAATTAATTGCATGTTTTCAATAATTAATTGCATATTAAAAAATATATAATTATATTGTTATAATTTCACATTGAATCTCCAAATTAATATAGAAACAACAAAAATTGTGTATTTAAAATATATTGTATAATGGCATCTTTTTACCAAGTAGCCTATTGTTAGTGAAGGCCATTGTCATTAATAAAGAGACCAGTAGCTGTTTTGTATCACATTTTCCCCTCAAATTTAGCCATTAATTATAGCAATTCAGCACTATTAAATATCACTGAAAGCCATGATTTTTAACATTTAAATAGTGAACATAAAAACATTCACAAAGTATAATTTGTTTATGTATAAACTATAAATTGAATATAGTGATCTTTATTCAAGCTACAAAAGTTAATCAGCGAGCAGAACAGAGCAGTGGGTGATTTCTCAGTCTTTCTCTCTTTCTTTTTTTTTTATTTACATCAATGACTCAAACTGCAGCAGGTTTCGCTTTAATGCTGCATTCCCAACGCGGTCTTTTTTTTATAAAACACATTTTTGACTGCGTTGATTGATGCTGAAGCATGAAATTTGCATGTATTTCACCATTTAAAACATAAAATTACTACATATTTACAGCTTAAAAAAAAAAAAAGTAAAATATTTATGATTCGATTATATTAAAGATATGTGTATCAATGCATTTTTATCATTTTATCGATAAATGATTTACATTTTTAGACCCCTTAACCTACCCCCAAACCTAAACATAGCCATTTTATGAATATTCTATATATAAAGATATAAAACATAATAGACGGAAATATGCATGGAAATGACTATTTTAGTAACCAATAAATCAGAGGTGCCCAACCCTGTTCCTGGAGATCTACCTTCCTGCAGAGTTGATCAAACAACCAACTAATTAGGATCTGAAGGAGCACTTGATAATTACAGACAGGTGTGTTTGATCAGAGATGGAACTGAACTCTGCATGAAGGTAGATCTCCAGAAACAGGGTTGGGCATGTCAAAGGGGCTGTTTACATACGGATAGCAATCCGATCGTGAAAAGACCAGGTGTAAATGCCCTCCGAAACGCATTCGAGACGGATATAAATCCGATCACTCAAACCACTTCAGGAGGTGGTCTGGGCCGCATTCCAGACGAAACTGGACAAGTGTAAATGCATCTGATTGTTGAAACCACATATGTAAATGTTACTCCTCCCAAAATGTTAAAATAATAAACGTGTGAGCGTGTTATAGGCTATATGACATTATAGTCAGATATGACTGCGCTAATGCAACATGCATCGCCGCAGACGAGTAGCTGAGTATCTCTTCAGCAAGCCGAATGAAACGAATTGAACTCTGCATGAAGGTAGATCTCCAGAAACAGGGTTGGGCATGTCAAAGGGGCTGTTTACATACGGATAGCAATCCGATCGTGAAAAGACCAGGTGTAAATGCCCTCCGAAACGCATTCGAGACGGATATAAATCCGATCACTCAAACCACTTCAGGAAGTGGTCTGGGCCGCATTCCAGACGAAACTCGACAAGTGTAAATGCATCTGGTTATTGAAACCACATATGTAAATTTTACTCCTCCCAAAATGATAAAATAATAAACGTGTGAGAGCGTGTTACAGGCTATATGACATTAGTCAGACTGCGCTAATGCAAGACGCATCGCTGCGGACGAGTAGCTGAGTATCTCTTCAGCAAGCCGACGCACGAACTGCCGAGAATTAAACTGAAAGTAAGACGCAGACAGTCAACACACAATCATCTTCATTAAAAGTAGTAAGACAAACTTATCTTTCCAGTGCTGATGCCACGCGCTCTCCTGTTGCGGGCTTTGATCTTGAAATGAGCTGATAATTAATAAAATGCAGCGCTTATCTTTTGATTTTGTTGACGTGAACTCCGTTAAATTTAAATATAGCGCGGGAATTGAAGATCGGATTTAAATCCATTTTGCGACGACACATTTATGTGGCCAAGTGCAAATGGAAACGTTTTAACAAATCAGATAGATATCCGATCAGCGAAAACGCATGAAATGACCAGGTGTAAACAGGCTCAAAAGCAGTACCAAAAGTAGTCCAAATGAAGATGCATTGCAGATGCAGTTCTCTCTGATTCCATACAAGTTTTGTGTGAGTTGCAGAGCAGAATTTAAATTGTCAATCGCAAATATTGTCCAGAATACGCAACTTTGGGCTTCTTTTTTTTTTGTTAAGTTGCGTTAAATAAATCCCATGCCACGGGTTGAGTTTTTTGGACTTATTTGAAAAGAAAAAAAAGAAGCAATTTTGTTTCTTTACATTTACGGTTTCCATTTACTCCAGTGCATTGACTGGCACTCTGCTCAAAGCTAACAGCCAAATCAGTGCAATAATATTGAGTACCGAAGATGTCAATTCTGCAATGCTCGTCGCCATTTTTGTGTCCGATGTGACAATGAACACAGCACATCTAAATGAGATTTAATGAATAATAATACAGTGCACAGCATAAATGAGTACACCCCTTCTGAATAAATATAAAAGATGTATTTTATGAATGATCACTAATATAATTCATATAATTAATGGAAAGATGGCAAAATTGAAACATATTAAACATATACTTAATAAAAACAACAAAATATATGCCAATATTTTCTGTAAGATAAATAAATTAGCCAACTTTGTTTAAATGAAGGATTGCAGAAATGAGTACACCCTAGATTTCATTCAAAGAATGTGTAATATTCTAGTACTTATTATGTCCTCCAGAACTTAAAGTATACTGCTCTGACACTTCTTGGCACTGAGTGTACAAGCTCATGACACATTTTCACATCTGTGCTCAGTGTGCTGTTTAACTCCTGGAGGACGACCTCCTTAAATGCTCTGATCTTTAATGGGGAGCTTTGCTCAGCTCGTCTCTACAGAATCCCCCACAGCTGCTCAAGAGCATTAAGATTGAGTGAAATACATGTTCACTGAAGGATTTTAACCTTGGGAGAATGAATATATTCATTGTCATGCTGAAAAAATGAATTCATACCAGCATTGATAAAGCACAACTCCCTCACACCTTCAGCACTCATACAGCCCTATATAAAAGCTTTACTACCACTGAACGTCACTGTGGGTACCAAGCACTTCTCTCTGTACTCCTTCTCTAGCAACACCAGAACATGTTGGATGCTTTTGGATCCGAAATGATTGACTTGCTCTCGAGACCAGAGTATGGATTCCCAGAAGTCTCTATTTTGTAAATATGGGCTCTGGAAGAGGTTAAATGAGTTTATTTTGCTTTGGCTACAGTAGGTAATTCTAGTGGTGACAACAACCATGCATGTCACTTCTGCAGGCTGTGTCATACTCTGTGAGATAAAGTGTCACTCTTTTCACAGCTTTTGCCGGCTCTGAGACACTTGCATGTTATTTCTCCAGCTTCTAAATCTTATTTTGATGAATAATTTTGGCATTCTTCTTTGGTAACTGATCAAGCAGACTTGTTGGAACATCACATCTCCAAAGAACCCTAACATGTCTTCTAAGTAAAGAGTAATTGCTGAATTTGTTAAGTTTTAGAGGGGGTGTACTCATTTATGCTGTGCACTGTATATTAAAATAATAAATTACCTTTTACTACCATTTTCCACACTGAGCCTTGGACTTGATTGTATTTTTAAGACCTTAACATGGGTACAGCAAGTGTAACTCTTAGCCCATTATAATGTAAGGTCCTGATTACTTCTACATTTAAAACTGACATCAGCTCGAAGCACTCTTGAGTCAATGATAGTGTAACAAGAAGAGCGCGCATGAACGTAATCGGCGCAATGAGCGTTGCTTACGCTTAGGGTAAAGCGTGCGTATGCTTTGGGATACTCTCCAAAATGGCGGAAGACAGAAACTCGGGGGGAGAAGAATTGTTGAATAAAGTCATTATTTTTGTTTTCTTTGCGCACAAAAAGTATACTTGTAGCTTCGCAAAACTGAAGTTGAGCCACTGATGTCACATGGACTGTTTTACCGATGTCCTTGCTACGTTTCTGGACCTGGGAACATTACAGTTACGTTGCTGTCTACGGAGGGTCAGACAGCTCTCAGATTCCATCAAAAATATCTTAATTTGTGTTCTGAAGATGAACAAAGGTCTTACGGGTTTGGAATGACATGAGGGTGAGTAATTAATAACAGAATTTTCATTTTGGAGTGAACTAACCCTTTAATAATGCTTTGTCTGGAAATGACTTTTATTTGGATTACGTTGTCAAAACGCACAAAACATGCAAGGGTGAGGGGGAGTTGATACTGTTTCCTATGCAATGACGTTAGCCAATCATAACAGTGGCAGATTCCTGAGAAGCCTTAAAGGGTTAGTTCACCCAAAAATTTGTCCATAAATTACTCACCCTCAAGTCATCATAGGTGTATATGACTTTCTTCTTTCAGACGAATCCAGTCGGAGTTATTTTAAAAGTTGTCTTTGATCTTTCACGCTGTTTAATGGCACTCAGCGGGTGTTGCATGCATCAGCCCGAAAGAAGTTAAATAAAAAAGGACCCATCCATAAAAAAAAACAAGTGTCTCACACGGCTCCGAGGGGTGAACAAAGGCCTTCTGTAGTGAATCGATGCGGTTTTGTAAGAAAAATATCCATATTCAAAACGTAATAATCACTTGAATCTAGTTTGCGTTCACGTGAATCGATGCATTTTTGTAAGAAAAATATCTATATTCAAAACGTAACAATCACTTTAATGTAGCTTGCGCTCACTGTTGTAAACGGAAGCAGATTCGGGGGGATGACGTATGAGGTCAGCGTTGCGCATGCGCCAGTGAGACTCGTGAAAACCAACGTTTGTTTACAGGATCAAAGAAAGCAAAGTTTCCTTACTTTAGCAAAGGAAAACCAGTCTCCTCTTGGCTTATATCGAAATCCTCCGATATTCTTCTTTACAAATCCTCGTTTTGTACTTCTAATTAGTGACCGTTGTTTTGTCTTGATCTTTCCCCTGCGCTTCAGCGTTCGTCACTTCTGAGCGGCGCATGCGCAAAGCCGACCTCCATACGTCATTCCCCGGAACTGCTTCCAGTGTACAACAGTGAGCACAAGCTACATTAAAGTGATTATTACGTTTTGAATATGGATATTTTTCTTACAAAAACGCATCGATTCGCTACAGG
Source organism: Sinocyclocheilus anshuiensis (assembly GCF_001515605.1). Lineage (NCBI taxonomy): Eukaryota > Metazoa > Chordata > Actinopteri > Cypriniformes > Cyprinidae > Sinocyclocheilus > Sinocyclocheilus anshuiensis. The sequence continues at coordinate 110,838 of NW_015536547.1, forward strand.
AGGCCTTTGTTCACCCCCCGGAGCCGTGTGAGACTATTTTTTTTTTATGGATGGGTGCTTTTTATTTAACTTCTTTTGGACTGATGCATGCAACATCCGCTGAGTGCCATGAAACAGCTTGAAAGATCAAAGACAATTTTTAATATAACTCCGACTGGATTCGTCTGAAAGAAGAAAGTCATATACAGTACATCTAGCATGACTTGAGGGTGAGTAATTTATGGGCTAATTTAAATTTTTGGGTGAGTAATTTATGGGCTAATTTAAATTTTTGGGTGAACTAACCTTTTAAAGGACACACCCCTTAAAAATAGCCTGTTTCTGAGAGAGGTTCAGAATGAGGGTTGAAAAAAATCATTATCCCACATATTTATTTGTTGGTTTGTTTTTTGTTGTTGTTTTGTGCAGAAACACTTTATTAACATTATAAGTAAACCTCAACGAACCTTTTAAAATAATAAAATTAAATTCTTTAATTTAAATTCTTCATTTTTTAAATTCGCTCTGCCTTTAAATGCTTTTTGCTCTGTGCTTTTTTTGTTTGCACACAGTTTAATGTTTTCAGCTACAAAACACGATGTAGCTTGATGTTTAATCTTCGATTAAAATTTTTTTTACTCAAATAAAATCTGTCTCAAACTTAATTTGAACAAATGAATATTCGTTTATGAGCTCAAATATTTAAATGTAATATTTGTGGAAAATGCCCATCTCTAGTATAGTCTCAGTGAGCTGTTTGAGGCTTTACGCATGCACAGTAAAGCAAATTTAACGTTTTCTGATATTTCAGTGTGCATAAGAAACTTTTGGAAAATGCTTTAAAAGCGCTAGTGTGGATGGAGAGCATTTTAAAATGAAAACACCATTTTCATGTGTATCTGGATTAATGTAGACGTAGCCTTAGTGTCCACTGGCTGTTTTATTTGCTCACCAAATCCCTTTAAATGAACAAATATAGACAGCATGCATTAGCCAAATGTAATCACTCACATTTCAAGGTTCGCTTTATGCAATTATTTTGTTAGATACTTTTGCGTAATTAAGTGCTAGAAATTAATGGTTTTAATTTTAGAAGCAGATTTTTTTTAGGCTAATGCCGTATTATTGTTACAACTTAAATGCATGTCATAATAACAAATGCACAATGTGAAAGCAGGATCTTCTCAGCCGCACTTGAAGGCAGTGTTATTATTTGTCTGGTTATGTGATCTCAACATGTCTGTCAACAAACCGCTTTAATTACTACTCATAAATTCTTCATAAATATCATTGAGTACGTTTACATGGACAACAACACGATTAAGCCAATACTCTGATTAAGAATCTACCATGTAAACAGAAATTTTTGATTACCTTAATCCGGCTAAAGTCATATTCGAGGTAAACAGAAATCGAATTAAGACATGTGGAGTATTCCTATTTTAGTCGCATTATGGAAGTGCAGTGTAGACATGCACACACCTTAATCACATTATTACCGTCTTGTAGGACTTTTCGCTGCATTTTGCGACAGGATACACACATGGCAGTGTTCAACCGTTTTACAGCAAACAAAAGAGCATGGCTTCAACACCACCATCGTCTGTATGCACGTACAAATAATTAACTGCACTTGAAGCTTTCATAAAATTAAAAATGAAACACCCAAAACTGTATATGGCATCATAACGAACACAAACTACATGTTTATACGTGAAATTCTGGAGGCGACGTCGGATGGCGTCGCTTGGTCACGTAATGACGTGCCATTAATCGATCATTGTACTATAAGATGTAAAACAGGAACATGAAAGGAATATTCTAAAAGCAACTCATGTAACCACCATAATTGTAATATTGGCTTATTTAGAATAAGGTTAATAATTAGATTACTGATGTCCATGTAAACGTAGTCAATCATTTCTGTACAGCTGAACATTTTAATAAGGATCAGATGAGTGAGTTCAGCTTTGAGAATGAAAACCAACCTGTTTGTTCCTCAGTATCTTCATGTTTGACTCTGAATGTTTCTTCAGTCTTCATTCTCTTCTTTAATAAACACCATCTCTGTTTGTGTCTCAACTCTGAATGCTTCTTCACTCTTCATGTCTTCACTCTCCTCTTTATTAAACTCCATCGTTGTTTGTTCCTCATTATCTTCATGTTTGACTCTGAATGTTTCTTCAATCTTCATGTCTTCACTCTCCTCTTTAATAAACGCCATCCCTGCTGAAAAAAAACAATAGAACCATCACAGAAAATTCTAATGGTTTCCACTACAAATACCATTAAAACCATCGACTTTTAACCATTAAAACCATTAAAAATGGTTTTCTGTAGTGTGTTTTGGGACATATTCCATTATGATTTATTGGTTTTAACAATTAAGCCACCAATAGAAAGTGACCAATTTCCAGTAGAGCCCCACAGGGTCCATTACAGGTTCCATTAAAACCAATACAAGTCCCACTATAACCAGTAAAACCATTAAAGGGGTCATATGATGCTTTGTAACAGTATAACTGTGTAACAGAATATGTTGACATGCTTTAATGTTCAAAAAACACATATGTTGTGATGGTGTCTATTGTTTTTTTTTTCAGTGTATCTCGGCTGCTTCAGCAGGAGTTTTCCTGTGTTCAGACACTTTGTCATGTTTAAGAAGAAAATAATTAACAGAAAGTAATTTGCTCTCAAAAATAAATGCAAACTAAATCTCTGGATGCGTCTCAATCAGTTCCCTAGTTCAGTAGTCAGCGCACTGGGAAGGGAGTGATAGTTAATGGGACTTAACTTACCCTGATAAACATATAAATTATAGGTAATAGTAGGTATTTATGATTTATATTTGGTATTCTATTATTTGTACATCATAATATATAGATTACACTTTCATGAAAACATTTGCAGGTGGTTTGTAAAAGTTATCATTGAACATGTTTTGTGTTTTGTTGTTCTCTTTTATCGTCAGCGCGTGCTAATTCGAATCACTGAATCATTTTACGAATGATTCGGTTCAGTTGATTCGAATTCTCAGTTTCTCTCATCACTTCTTTCTCGAACTTGAACGATGTACTTATTCACGATACAAGGGAGCGAAATGAGACGCACCTTTTCTGTTATTAATGAGGATGCGCTTTACTCACAGAAATAACGCTAAGTAAACTATTACAACGTTATACTTAAGATTGATTAATTTATTATACGTAGCTTGTAAAAACGTGGAAATTGATAGAACAGTTTGCATTGATTTAAAAAACGTAGAAAACACAAACCTTTCTTCAGCCGAATCTCAACAGATGCAGGAGCCCGGCGCAGCTTTATGACGTCACATCGCCAGAGCAAAATAAAAGTCCCGTTTACACACTGATGTCTATTGTATGCGTTTGATAATGCATTTCTACAATTATTAGCATCGTAAATCTAGAAACTTTTATATTTTAATTTTTACAAAAATTATTGTACATTTACAGCGCTATATTTTGTGTTTTCTTACCTTGCCATTAAATTACATAAAACTAGTTAACACTGAAGCATAAGTGTTTCTATACAAAGGCTGAGGCTTTCACTCTTTTGACTAATCAATCTCTTGTTATTTATTTACTTTTTTCCCTCTTTTAGAAAGTAATTGAAACACTATCATGGATTTTTTATTTTTCCTTTTGCTATTGGGGCAAATGAGACCACATGAAAAAAATACTATAGTAATTTATAGTAAATACTATAGTGTTTTTGAACAACACTATAGTAAAGTGTATTATACTGTATATATTATAGTATTTACAACACTTTAATGAATGCTACAGCATACTGTAGTATTAACTATAGTGAACTGATAAACTGCAATAAATACTGTAGTATACTTTAGTTTTTACTACAGTAAACTGTAGTGTATTGTAGTATAATATACCCTATAGTTGTAGAAAACTTAGTACAGTATTGGGTGAAGTAATTTGTTTATATTACTATAGCTGTTATATTACCACAGCAACTATAGAATTATCACAATAAATTAATTAAAGTGCTTTACTATAGTATGGTTCAAAAACACTATAGTATTTAGTATAAATTACTATAGTATTTTTTTCATGTGGGAGAACACAAAAATATATTGGTTGCAGTTTCCTTTACATAACTATGATGACTTTCAATTCTGATAACCCCAGAAATGTGAAAAAAGGGTCTATACGCAGACAAAGTCACATAAGAAAAAAAAAATAGGGAGGTGGCCAGAAGAGACCCTCAGATTTCTACCCCACACTCAATAACCACGACACACACACACACACTTGAGAAAACAAAGCAAAGTGTTAAGCACAGCACAGCCCTCCATGTGGACACACCAGTACAGGACACCATGGCCAACCCCTCCCACTTTAAAGGGGTCATATGATGCGATTTCAATTGTTCCTTTCTCTTTGGAGTGTTACAAGGTTTTATGTTACGTTCCGGCCGGACAGGGCATCATCACAATATGGTGAAGGGCGTAACATTTCCGTCACACGCTTGAGGTATTCGGCCAATCACAACGCACTGGATAGCTGGCCAATCAGAGCACATCTCGCTTTTTCAGACCGATGCGCTTTGTAAAAAATCGACGCGTTTCAGAAGGCGGGGCATAGAGGAGAAACAATCATGTACAGTATGTGGAAAATAATGTGTTTTTTTAACCTTAAACAGCATAAACACATTTCATTACACCAAATACACAAAATAATTTTATTTTTAGCAATATCATATGACCCTTTTAAATGCATAGTGCTTGAGCCTGTTATTTCTGCTAACAGCTATATTGTTTGTTTGTTTGTTTATTTTAAATATATAAATGTCTCTTGCTTTATGCCATCATACTGGTGATAACATGTATTTGTCTTTTGGCAGTGAAAGAGTCGAGATCTCAATGAAATGGAAGAGAAAGGTCAGTATGAGAAACATCATGATTCCATAACTGGAGGAAAATCACAGACTGAAAAGTCTTCCTCTCAAAAAAAGAGCTCAGAAAACAGACTACAAGTCAATTCATCTGCCAACCGTGTGGAAAGACTTTTAATAAAAAAGAAAACCTTAAAGTCCACATGAGAATTCACACTGGAGAGAAGCCTTACACCTGCCAACAGTGTGGAAAGAGTTTCATTCATAAAGGATCCCTTAATAACCACAGGAGTCTTCACACTGCAAACTGTGTGGAAAAACTTTGAATCGAAAAGGAAATCTTAAGACTCACATGAGATGAGAGTTCACACTGGAGAGAAGCCATTCACATGTGATCAGTGTGGGCATAGTTTCACTCATAAATAAACACTCAACACTCATAAGAATTCACACCGGAGAGAAGCCTTACACCTGTCCTCATTGTGGAAAGAGCTTCCCACGAAAAGAAAGTCTTAAGAGACACATAAGAGTTCACACTGGAGAGAAGCCTTATACCTGCCTTCACTGTGGAATGAGCTTCACATATAAAGGAACCCTTTACTCCCACTTGAGAATTCACACTGAATAGAGGCCTTTCACACAGGCACGGCGCCAGAATTTTTTCTCTATCGGTGCTAAGGGGGGGCTAGACCAATATGTGGGGGTGCTAAGAAAATAACTTATATTGATGACGT
>NW_015536547.1:116648-118305 GCF_001515605.1 Sinocyclocheilus anshuiensis
ATAAATGATATTGATAACGGCAGAGTAAACCGGGGCTATTCAAAATTCTCACGGGGCTATAGCCCCCCCCTAGCCCCGGTGTAGCGCCGTCACTGCTTTCACATATCTTTAGTGTGAGAAGAGTTTCACATATCAGATAGATCTGAAAAATCACCTTTTCCTTCACTCTTCACTCAGGAAGAGTGTACCTGTGGGTCCTTGAAAGGTCCGTGTACGTTTTGATCATTTCATCTCCTATTTGCAATGCAATAACGAGAAACGGAAAAACTGCTTGTTTATTAGTTTTTCCGTTTAGTTTAACAAACGGAAAATGAGATTTTGGCTCGATTTCTCATTTTTCGTTTGGGGTTTAAAAATCGGTTTATGGCTTCAATATTTAATTCGCACGTGTGGGCGGCGCTGAAACGCTCCTTTCATCTGATTGGTCGAATCGCTCCGCCTTCAGTACGGCCTTTTCATTCTTTCAGGCAGAATAAGAGTCAGTACGAGTGCGGCACTATAATGTCTGAAACCACCACTCACTGTTAATTACGCATAATATTTTAATCAGATTTTGCTGGGCACATAATTCGTGCTGCTGCGACTTGCAAGTGACCCCTTTAATGCGAGTTACAGTATGCTGACAGATTATTTCTAGGTAGCCTATTAGTATTGTATGAATATTGTCCCATTGATAAATACAGTGCAAATAGTTCCGTCTCTTTGGATAAAAGTGAAGTGGAAATAAAAATCAATAATAGACTGAACAGTTCCATGATAATATGTCCGTAACATGTACCACTCTCGTCTTTTATTTAAGTCAAAAGGCACTAGGTAGGTGTGTGTGACATGAATAAATAATTGTGAAAATTAATAAAGTTATTGCATTCCAAATAGGAGATGAAATGATCAAAACGTACACGGACCTTGAAAAAGCATTACATTTCAGCAATCTAAAAACAATAAAAATACACTTGAAAAGGCAAACGTTGTTTTGATTGGCTAGAAATTGTCATGTTCACTAATTTACCTTCTAACAGAGTTACTAAGTGATTTGTGGATTTCCAGCATGTACGTTAAAACGGAATTCAGAATAAATAAGATAACGTAATGTTGTAATGGATCAGTGCTGGTTAGTAACTGATAAGCTGAGTTGAGTATTGGTCTTTCACTGATCTCTCTGATAATGAGTGCTATAGTTTTGCTGATTGGATTAGAGCTGCTGCTAGGTATTTTGTTCTCCAAACTTCACTAAAACACTAATGTAACATTACATACATTTTAAGATTTACTACTAGTTTGATTTTCTAATAAACTGGTTATTGCATCTTGTATTTATTAACGGATCTATTCACTCTTAATAAGGGAAGATGAGGAGTAACAACTGAATATGTTGAAAGATTATACTGTACTTCAGTTCAGATACATTTACATTGTGACTGTGCCTCAGATGCAGTCAATCAAAACTGTTTCCCAAAGTGTGACCCAAATGGCCCATTAGGTCAGCATTAGATCAATGCATTATGGGCTGTCCATGGGGTGTTATTGTATTGTGTAGCACATTTGTTATCAGGTATGATGTGTGTGTGTGTGTGTGTGTGTGTGAGAGTATGTGTGTGTGTGTGTGTCTGTGTGTGTGTGAGAGAGTGTGAGAGAGAGAGAGAGAGTGTGTGTGTGT
>NW_015536547.1:118984-125306 GCF_001515605.1 Sinocyclocheilus anshuiensis
TGTGCGTGTGTGAGAGTGTGTGTGTGTGTGTGTGTGTGTGTGTGTGTGTGAGAGAGAAATGATATGATTTTAGCGAAAAAGACTTTTATTTTGGTCTGTCGTTGTGACGTCATAACACTGCGCTCCTGCGTCTGTGATTCGGCTGAAGAAAGGTGTGTGGTTTTAATAGTGTAAAATGTTTAAATTAACACGACTCGTTTCGAGAATTGAACGTAAAAATGAAATGCTTTATTTGTAATGTAATATTTATCGGGTGATATTAGTCGTTCATTAATTATGTTGTGCTTTTAAAGCGCACCCACACATGAGTAACAGCAACGGTGCGTCTCATCTCGCTCTCTATATCGAGAATCAGTTTATTTAAACACGAATTCAGTCACTGGCGAGTAGTGCTGGAGAAACGCAGCTTTTTGAATCTCCGAGTCAACTGAATCAATTGATTCTCAAAACGATTCACTGTTTTGAATCGCTCGAATCTGCTGCTTAAAACAAGACCAACACAAACGTGTTTATTGATAACTTTTACAAAACAACTGCAAATGTTCTCATGAAAGTGGGATTTTTTTTTAATATAATCTACAAATCCGTAAATACTACATACAAATGTATAATTTATTTATTTGAGTGCTAGTTTTGTTTTTTTTGTCAAGTCTATTAACTCTGACTCACTCCCTTACTAGTGTACTGACTACTGGGAGCTGATTGAGACGCACCCATAGATTTAGTTTGCATTTATTTTTCATTTAGTTAATTATATTAATCTTAAACAGGACAAAGTGTCCAAACACGCAGAAAAAACTCCTGCTGAAGCAACTGAGATCCTCGTGACACACTATTATAAAGATGGCGTTTATTAAAGTTGAGAGTGAAGACATGAAGATTGAAGAAGTATTCAGAGTCAGACATGAAGATACTGAGACACAAACAGGTTGGTTTTCATTGTCAACGCTGAACTCACTCATTTGACCATTATATGTGACCCTGGACTACAAAACCAGTCACAAGGGTCAATTTTTTTAAATTGAGATGTATACATCATCTGAAAGATGAATAAATAAGCTTTCCATTTATGTATGGTTTGTTAGGAAAGGAATCTGGAATCTGAAGGTGCAAAAAAATCACAATATTGAGAAAATTACCTTTAAAGTTGTCAAAATGAAGTTCTTAGCAATGCATATTACTAATCAAAAATTAAGTTTTGATATATTTACGATAAATAGATAGATAGATACTTAATATCCTAATGATTTTTGGCATAAAAGAAAAATCAATCATTTTGACCCATACAATGTATTGTTGACTATTGCTACAAATATACCCGTGCTACTTATGACTGGATTTGTGGTCCAGGGTCACATTGATAAATTTCCAATTCTAAAGAATAACAGATATGTAAACATGATAGAAATAGGAAAAACAAAACAATGATTTGATGTAACATTAAACTAGGTGTGTGCACAAATAGTTGAACATTCGAATATTCGGTCTGTAATTGAAGAGTTAATTTGCAAAAAAAACCCCCGATAAACGGCACTTAAAAAAAAAATTAACTGAGTGCCGTGCATTATTTTCCACATAGCGCGATCTGAACCCTAAACACGTTTTGTCCAAAAAGCCGTTATTGTCCACTTTCAAGGCATCGCAAGTTCACGTTTTACTGCAGAAGCCGACGAGCGCCATTGTTGTTTGTGAACAGAAGCCGCTAAGTCAATTTTAGCGAATCAGCGCGCTGTATTCAGGTCAGGTGACACGGCTGCCAGTCACTTTGAAAAGACGCGCTAGCTGAGAGGAGTTTCTTAAAAGTTGACTAAAAGTGATCGAGGATGGATAATTTCGACGAACTTGATGAACCTGTGATATCTTCTTCAGGGTGTAAAAGGAAATTAAAAGCTGAAACTTTTTCACGGAAGCTTGCAAAAGCAGCACGTTGCAATGCTGAGAGAAAAGCTGCTCCTGTATTCCGTGTAACGTTAATCAGAACAACAACGTTTGTCAGGCGTCTACATTGTCCGCTGAGGAGATTACAAAGATTAAACAAGTGTTTTTGTTTAACTCTGAAACAAGAAATGTGGAGTTATCTGCTTTTGCTATAAAACAAACTTTATGGGTCATTGATGTATAAGGATTTTTGACAGGCAAATTTTAAAATACAAAAAATAGTAATATCTTTTGTAGTTGTTCAAACATTAAGAATGTTGTGTACACATAAATGCATATAAAAATTTTAAATTAAATGATTTTAGTGTTCTTTCATCTAGATGAATCGGCCGTAGCCTTAAAGGGGTCATATGATGCAATTTCAATTTTTCCTTTCTCTTTGGAGTGTTACAAGCTCTTGGTGCATAAAGAAGATCTGTAAAGTTGCAAAGACTGAAGTCTCAAATCCAAAGAGATATTCTTTATAAAAGTTCAGAGTCAGCCACACCTACCTAAAACGGCTCGTACTAACACGCCCCCACATATCTACGTCACTATGTGGGAAGATTTGCATAACGCCGCCCAAATGTTCACGCAAAGAAAGAAGGCGTAACTTTTAGTCTCACTGTAGTAAAGGCGGGGCATAGAGGAGAAACAATAATGTACAGTACGTGGAAAATAATGTGTTTTTTTTTTTACTTTAAACTGCATAAACACATTTCATTACACCAAATACACAAAATAATGTTCTTTTTAGCAGCATCATAAGACCCCTTTAAGAATGTTGTGTACACATAAATGCATATTAAAATTTTAAATTTAGTGATTTTAGTGTTTTTTTCATCTAGATGAATCGGCCGTAGCCTTAAAAAAATGTCATGTGGTGCAACCATCTCATTGAAAATATTTGGTGGAATTTTTAAGAAAGCAGTGGCAATGTGAAAACCAACGATTTTCAGTGACCTGGAAGCTTTTTATGCAAGGAATGGGATGAGATTGTAGTAGAGAGCTGACAGAAGCTTTTAATTTTAGGTTATAAATAAAATATTCCACAACAAATTTGACTTTGGGGGTTGAATAATTTTGTACATGAATGTTTAGAGCCAATTTTTTTTTTCAATATTCATCAACTTTACATTCTCAGAATCACTCAAATGTGTATTAGGGTTGTTGACATGACATGGCATGGCATTTTCACTGTAACAAGATAAAAATTAAGATAATTACTATTGTCATATTTAAAATGCAGTAAATGGTTAAACATTTCTTTGTCCTACATGGACCTGTTGTAAAAGCTGCTGTGTTACTAGATTTTTTTTTTATTATTTTTGAGCAAAATATCTAAATTGTCCAATGGTGTGACAGCCTCAAGCATGGTTCAATAAATTACATCTTTTATAAATTAAAAAGAAAAGCATAAAAAAAAAAAACTCAGGCATAGTTTTAGAAGTGTCTATTTCAGTTAAAAAATAAAAAAAGCTTAGGAACTTGATGACATTTTGTCATTGGTGTCTCCGGTGTGACACCATATTCTTATTTTAAATTGGACAGTTTCACAGACAAATTTTAATTAGCTGAAGGACATCATTCAAGGTCACGTTACTGAAGCCCCCTGTGATGTCAACGATGTGCACATGGTAAATTTCTGTCTCAGAATTGTTAAAATATTTAACTTTTTGGAACCAGTATAAAAGTGCTAAGTTTTGTTTTCCTTTGGTGTGACACCCCTAGATGATATTTTTTAATTAAAACTGTATGCTAAACTGGAAACATGATCATGGAAAATAGCGATAGTGGTGATTTTCTGTCTGTCAATACATTCAATCCACCATATTGTAAAACAAACCCAGCTGTTTCAGTGTCTTACAAATCACTCAACTCACATGTAATGAAAATTATACACCAACAGAGTCTCCTGATAAACAGTCAGAGACAGAGGATGTGCCAAACCCCAAAGAAACTTTCACCACCCACAAAAATTACTGCTACGTCTGCAAGAAACCTCAGTCTAAAATTTCACGTCACTTCAAACAGCATCAAAACAGTGAGACGGAAATTGCTGCTGCATTCTCTCTCCCTAAACACTCCAAGGACAGAAAACAGTTACTTGAGAAGCTACGAAACAGAGGCAACTACCAACACAATCAAGAGGTTATAGAAAGAAAAAGAGGACCACTGAAAATTAGGAGGCGCACAGGAAGATCAGAAATCGAGCTGAGTGCCAAAACATTTGTGCATTGTGTATACTGTAAAGGCCTGTTTGTTCGCAAGGAGCTGTGGCGCCATACACGGAGATGCCCTTCAAAGATGTCTGAAGCAACTGGCAAGGCCAAAGTATTAGATTTGGCTGATATTGCAGAGTCAACATTCTCCCAACCAATATCTCCTGAGGTGTGGAAGATCTTGGGAAATATGAAGAATGATGACATTTCATCAGTAGTTCGAAATGATTTCCTCATACTTCAGTTGAGTCAATGTCTTTACAACAAGCATGGCAGTGATCCATCAAAATCTGAATACATCAGACAGAAGGCTCGAGAAATGGGCAGACTCTTGCTAAGATTGAGAAGAAAATACTCCATATATAGCTTTGAAGATGCTGTGAAACCGAACCATTTTTACAAAGTCCTTGAGGCTGTGAAAGATGTTGCTGGTTACGATGAAAAGAGCCATTTGTATAAGACGCCAAGTCTTGCACTGAAGTTAGGACATTCACTTAACAAGATTGGTGACGTTATTCTCTGCAGGGCCATCGCAGTAGAGGATGATGTTATGACAAAAGCAGCAGAGCGATTCAAAAGACTGTGCTCAAGTGAATGGACAGGACATGTCTCGCATGCTGCTCTTGCTACTTTGAACAAATCAAAGTTCAGCAAACCATCTACTATACCATTCACACAGGACGTGCAGCTTCTCCACCAGTACCTAGAGAAGAAATCAGTTGAAGCTTCTGAAAGCCTAAAAAATCACGAGTCTTCACAGACATATGCAGAACTTGCCAAAGTGGCACTTGCACAAGTAATAATATTCAACCGACGTTGTGCAGGAGAAGTCTCAAAAATGACGCTGGAGTGCTTTAAGAAAAGAATCTGCAGGACACCGGCCCTCCAGGACCAAGTTTGGGCACCCCTGTTCTAGTCTATATGGCTTTATTAAGAAAACTGTTAAATTAACCTAAAAAGGGATGCATCCAATTAACTACGCAAGAAGTCTGATATCGATATGTTCAGTTTTGGTATTTGCTCATACCAGTTACACATTCCTGTATTGTCATTTCTTTTGTAGATTGTAAAAATATTGTGTAGACATAGCAAAAAAATACAACTAATATTAGTTGTCTTGTTTTGCAAATATATGTTTCCTTCAGTTATTTTAATTCATAATTATGCCCGTTAAAGGGGTCATGAACTGCATTTTTTAATTTCTTAATGATTCCTGAGGTGCACTTAAAATGTTAGTATGATTTTTTTACATTAAAAATTATAATTTAGATTATTTTAGATTTAGATAATTTTCTACGCTGATTTTAGCCCTCTGGTTTGAATGCTCCGTTAGAAGGGGCATGTCTGTTGTCAGACTTCAGTGTAAACGCCCCCACTGCTATGATTGGCTGACATTATACATATGAAATAAGTATTGGATGTGGAGCTCTCTCGAAAACTTTTACTACATTTTTATTATTACAGCTGTCGAGATTATCTAATTGCAGCAAATGTTGAGTGCATTAATGCAGTGATCTCGTCATTGCAGCTTGAGTTCTGCACTCTCAAAAATGCTTTCATCATAATTAACAGTGCAAACATGATGTAAATAAGAGATTCATTGTAGGGTTGGGCATCGTCTATCGCCGATGGCTGATAGACTTCACGATGTTGAGCCGGCATCGTGATCCTCCCCATGTAACTTCTCTCGCAGTTATATCATTGGGTAATTATACTGTTTAAAATGCGGGCATCAGGCAGGGAGCCGCTATTATGCCTGGCATTGAAACTGCTTTTGAATGCACGATTTTAGTTTCACTTTCACTTTCGAGATTCGCGATCACACGTACTTTGTTTATACTATGGAGCGGCAGTACTTACCACACATTTTACAAGATTAGATGTTTGTCAGAGGTGCTCAGGATCTGCAATTCGCCGCCGCATCCCAATTCCGTGTTCGGAAATAAAATGACGTCTATATAGAACCCCTAAAGTTAATAAATATGAGATGAGAGTAAAATATATATTTCAATACTTTATCTCGCAGTTATATCATTGGGTAATTATACTGTTTAAATTGCGGGGTCATCTCTCCTTACTCTGTTTATATGGTAAGTGTAATTTTATGTACTGTAATTTAACAGACATTATGTAATGTAAATATATAATGTAAACCCCCCCCCCCCCCCCCGGGTGTATTTTTC
>NW_015536547.1:125402-127542 GCF_001515605.1 Sinocyclocheilus anshuiensis
AACTGAACAAATGTCAACGGGTTAAGGTGGGGCCCCCTACAAGGCGGGGCCCCTGGGCTGCAGCCCATTCAAGCCCAATGGTAAGTCCGGCCATGGCCGTGCCGCTTGCGTCCGGTGTAGAAACGGTGTTAGGATTCGTGTTTTCCCTTATAAGGATTCACACTTTGGGCACACCCCCTAACTCCACCACCACCCTCCCCCCGCTCGCCGCTGCCCCCGCTGATGTCCATCCATCGCGATGTTTTACTGTAGACATCGTCCGATGCCAATTTTGTAGACATCGCCCAACCCTAATTCATTGTGCAATGTAGAAAGCGTCATCGATTATAACATGACTTTTGGTGAGAGTCCAGAAAAAGAGCAGGTTCTGAGTACCTATCCAGGGATATTGTCTGGGCCTGGTGATTTTTGCGGGTTTATTTTCCTGAAACTTTGTGCCACATCTGCAGATGAGATTGTAAATGGCAAGTTTTCTGTGATCCCACCAGCCAGTTTTAACCTTGAAGTTTAAGTAAGAAATGCATGTAATTTCTTTTTTTTTTTTCAATTTATAAATTAAAATCGGGATGGAGTTGACCCAGGAAGAGGCAGAAAGTTCCAATGGTATTTTTTAAATGAATTTTAATATGTTTGTATTATATGTATACATATACAGATTTAAGATGGTCAGAAATTGTTTGCATCGTAGAGAAGAGGAATAGAGTATTGCTTTTTTTCCATAGGAAAAAGAAAAATGTCCCCAGATGAGGCTGAGAGCTCCACAGGTATGTTTAGGTGTGTGTGTATGTATAATACTGATTCTTGAGGCATGGGTCAAAACATGTCAAGCAAATATAACTGCTATTAGATTTAAGAATGAAAATATTTTCAATTGTAAATGTTATGGGGGATTAATAATAGAATGTATTTAACACAATTATCCCCTTAAATTGAATTTTATCATTATTATATGAAATCTATGACAATTATTGTCTTCTCACTATATCAGAAACAGTGTCCACATAGAAGAGCTCAATCATGCATATGCTATAAAATGGATAAAAAATGTTTAATTTAAAGCAACACTTAATAATATCTTATATCAAAGCAAGGTTGTTTTTCAAGTACACATGCATGTTTCATAAGGTTTCAAAGTTGTGTATCCACCTTTTGTCAACACCGTCAGACATTCATTAAAATTGAAATAAATCAGGCAATATCAGGGGCAGCTGTCGCTCTAACGGACCCCCTTGCCACATTTCATCTCTGCAGAGTACATCAATTTCAGACAGGCTCTGGTAAGTTTTATAGTTTTAGAATATTTTAAATCCTAATGCTAATATTTCCTGTGTCACAACCATGATATATCAACACCATCTTCCAAATTCTGAGGGAATTATTTGAAATATTTAGATAATTTTATTCTCCTGAAGCAGGTTCTTTTGGCATCTAGCATCAACAGAGAAAACAAAATGGCTACTACATGAACTCCATTTGTTTTGATAAAAAAAAAAAAAGCCAAATTTGTCAACACTGTCAGATGTCACCACCAGAACATAAGATTCAGGGAACATAATGCTTAGGAAACACAAAACACAGTTCGTTTGTATTCTGACTATGTGTTCTGATCATATTTAGATTATTTGTTAAGATGATTAAATGTAAATATTAAGATCCTGGTGAATGTAAATGGATAGAGGTAACAACTAATTGTTTTATTTGTTGATTTAACTGTTTAAAAGTTGCCTTGTTACCATAGCAGATGCACTGCAAGACATACTGTTCTGAGATGAGAGAAAATACAGTTAGGTCCATATATATTTGGACACAAGCACAATTTTTATAATTTTAGCTGCTAACCAAAACATATTCAAGTTAAAGTTATATATGAATATGGGCTTAAAGGGGTCATATGATGCGATTTCAGGTTTTTCTTTGTCTTTGGAGTGCTGTGGAAAGCTGTTTGTGCATAGATAAGATCCGTGAAGTTGCTAAGACTAAAGTCTCAAACCCAAAGAGATATTCTTCATAAAAGTTAAGACTAGTCCACACCTTTCTAAAACGCCTAGTTTAAACACGCCCCCACATGTCTACGTCACTGTGTGGGAAGATTTGCATAACACCTCCCAAATGTATACGCAAAGAAAGAAGGTGTAACTTT
>NW_015536547.1:127656-136339 GCF_001515605.1 Sinocyclocheilus anshuiensis
TTTGTTTGGCCTTCCAAAAGAGGACACAACTAGAAATCAGTGGTTCCAGAAGAGTTCAACCCAAATATTCGAGTGTGTGCAGCGAATTTTACGGAGGACTGTTTCCTGAACCTGGGAGAGTAGCCTACAATGCCGGCTGTGCACAAAGGCTGTTTCTATAAAGTGGTGCAGTTTCAACTTTGCAAGGACAGTCTGGGACTTCTAACTCCCAGCCTGTAAGTATGTTTTCATATTTAAAGATTTTGCCACTGACGATTCAAACGCGAGTTTTGAGGACTGTAGAGTAGCGCTTGTTGTTTGTCATTTCTCCGATCACAAATGCAGACATGGTTTTATGTTTACGCGGCGCGATGCAACGAAACACGTAAAAAGACAGTATAAGTCATTATAATCCGTAATTATGTCCCCACTGGATGCAACAAATGTCTAGTTTATAATGGGTTTTATTGTTTTTGTCTCTTAGCGCCGGGACACGGCATCACAGTATGGTAAGGGGCGTAACATTTTAGTCACACTCTCGAGGTATTCGGCCAATCACAACGCACTTTATAGATGGGCAATCAGAGCACACCGTGCTTTTCAGAACAATGAGCTTTGTAAAAAATTTACGCGTTTCAGAAAGGCGGGGCATAGAGGAGCAACAATAATGTACAGTATGTGGGGAAAAAATTTGTTTTTTGAACCTTAAACCGTGTGAAAATTGCGTTACACCAAATACACAAAATAATATTGTTTTTAGATAGATACATAAATGTAGTTTCATTTGTCTAGGTACAAGGTTTTTTCAATATTACACCCTGTTTTGTCCCACTTCTCAAGAATCAGTGATATATAAGATAATTTTGACCCAGTTGGTTGTGGGGCTGGTTGATCCAAATTGTTTTATTTAACTCAATTATTGTTTAAAAATGACTATATTGCTGAAAATTATAAATCTCACGCAGAATTACTAGAGGCAACAGCAATAACCAAAAGGTGAACATTTATTAATAAGCAAGAACAGCCATAGACAAATATATTTTTGTTTTATTTTATTTAAAGAGCACAATTAAAACAACACAAGATTGACCAATCTGCCGTATAACAACAACAGCTAATAAAAAAAATGAGACCAACATCGCAGAGAGGAAACGACTGACAAATAATTAAGCAAGTAAAACAAACATCACAGGAAAAAATGAGAGCCACTTTGTTAGATCAATCTGTTGAGCCAAAAGCTAACTCTACTATATATTATCTCAAATTTCTTTTAAAAGAGCCCAATGTAGGTGAAGTCTACGATATTAAGGCAAACTATTCCAAAGCTTTGGGGCCACCACTGAACATGCCTAGTCACCACTCAGTTTTAATCTTGTCCTAGGGATGTCTAAAATCATCTGGTTAAATAACCTTAGATTCCTTTAATCTAAATAAAAATATAAAACAAATTCAATTTATTTGGATGAATACAGTATAGTTTACAATATTACATAAATTGAAACTTGTGGTAACACTTTATTTTAAGGTCTCCTTGTTACACGTTACATGTACTTACTATTATAAAAACAATTAATGCATAGTTATGCATAATTACATGCAAGTAACCCTTAGCCAAAACCTAATCATATGTAAAGTGGGTACGGAAAGTATTCAGACCCCCTTAAATTTTTCACTCTTATTTCTATTTGTGTTTTTATAAAACGACCGTTGCTGACACATTCAGCTGACTGACATCTCATCCTTCTATGTTGTGTAGTGAGTAGTGCATAGTGAAGACTTTATAGATGAAATAAAACATATACAAACTTTTATTGCACTTAAGAAGGGCACCAGTTAGGCAGCAATAAGAACCGCTCTCTCCTGAAGAGGATGCAGAAAGCCCACGCTCCGACTGTAACCCAACAGCTGGGTTGAAGGGAGGCATGTATAGTTTCAGCTGTCAGTGAATATATTTATTTATTTTGCAGAGGCCAAATCAAGGAGAATTGTGAAAAGGCCATGGAGCCCAAATGAAGTGAATGCAGTCATGAAACATTTCAAAGCCCATATTTCAAAAGGACACCTCGTAACAACGGCAGAGTGTAAGCAGTGCAAGACTGCAGAGGACCCTGTTCTAAGAGAAAGAACAGTGCAGAATATAAGGGATTTCGTAAGGAACCGAGGTTTGCAGTTAAAGAAATGTTCTTAGATTAGTTCGTTTTGTTGACCCAGTGAAGTTCAAAAGAAAAGATGTAAAAATGGTATCTCTAGGGGTACAACAGCTTGAGTTACGGGTAATCTTCATAAGTTTTACAGTACATGGCAACCATTTCTAGATCATTTGGACCAATGTAATGCTTACTCTGACCAGCAATGTAGTGCTTAGTATTTGTCTTCCCCCTATTGAGTGCTTCTTTGTTTTTCCACTGAAACTGCTTGTATGCCCCGATTGCTCTTTTAAATAAAATTTTGTTCTTTTATAAATATTATTTTATTATAATTATTTTATGTATTTTGTTCTTTTATTGTTGTTTTGTTTGTTGTTTATTGTGCAATGTAAAACTAATTTTAAAAAACTACAAAAGCAGTTTAATCAGTCAAAGAGCAGCGAGTGATTCCCTCTCTACTTTTATTGTTAGATTAACATTAATGAGACAGATGGCCTATTAAGTCCTACTGTACTGCACGGATATAATGTTACACATCAGATGTTTTTCCCCAACAGTTCCCCCAAATGTTCACTTAAGATATAAATGATTATGTTCGCTTAACAGCAACAAAAACATGAACAAACACTGAACAATTGTCTTTTTACTAACTAACATTAACAGATTAATAAATGTATTGTTCCATGTTCATTTGTATACCGCGCGCAAGGTTTATGCGCATAGTCCAAGTCTTCTTCTCCGTTTTTAGTGTATCTCTGTGGCAGAATTACAGCGCCACATACTGGTCTGGCATGTTTACTACATCGTTTTGTGTCGGTTTCGTGTGGACGCAGATATTTCTTGAGACGAGGGGGAAAAAAAAGATTGGATAGGGAAAGCTCTGGCTTCGTGTGGACGTTAATTATATTCAGTGTTGGGAAGGTTACTTTGGAAATGTAATAGAATACAGATTACAAGTTAACCTACTTAAAATGTAATAAGTAGTGTAAATATTTCAGTTACTGTATTATTTTTGATTACCTTTCTAAATTTCTAATGTTTTCAACTGTTATTCATTTTCAAACATGTAAACCAGGCAGGGTTAACCTTACAGTAGTACTGAACACTTATTACTGTCACTTTCAAAATCACTCATCACTTGAATTAAGATTATAACAATTTAATTTTGAAGCACAGCCGCCACAAAATCAAGCTTACTTTGAGATAATTTTGAGGTTAAATACAAATTTAAAACCATAACAAGAAATAGTTTGGTGAAGCCGCAAAATCAAAGTCCCGCCCAAACTCCCGCAAGCTCACAATCATGACACCACCCCCCATTTTTATAACATTAACTAATTAAAAATGCAAGTATAAATGCAAGATGGCGTCGCACATGGCAGCCACGGTGCTTGGCTCTCCAGTTGTTTTAGAGTTTTTGTTAGTTTTTCCTGTTTTTTGTTTCTCAAACACGATCAGTTTTACCAGGGATGAACTGCTGAACATTCGGCAGAACACACCACAAAATCTCCAATCAGTTTTCGATTATTCGGACGTTTTGCTGAACATTGTAGTTGGCAGAGCAGCGGCGCTGATCAAATGCTTCAGGACGTGCAGACGGGGGAAGCGAGCCGGCGCGCTCGTGTATGGAGAGTCGATCGTGCCATGGATAACCTACTGAAAGAGACAGTCGTGTACTTTTACACGAGAGAAGGGGTGCATCGCCACCACAGACACGTGACAACAACGGCTGCATTCCAGTTCACTTTTAGACACGAACTCGCAAACTTCTCTAAGCACTTACCCTCGGGGGAATCCCCACCTCCATTTTGAAGTGAGTTCCACTTCATCAAGTGGATGAGGGAAGTTTACAGGGACATACCCTTGGCCTCGACCCCTCGATTATGACCGAGAGAGCGAGTCTGCTTCATATGCACACTTCAGGCCGCTCTTTAGACCACAATGCAAAGTGACTATGACGTCATCGCAGATCGCGCTTAATTTATCCCCACCCCAAACAACTGCACCACAGACTCGTGACACTAACGTCGTTGAGAAGTACGTCGCACCACAGACACGTGACATTGAATATATAACGTCGTTGAGAAGTACGTCGCACCATGTGACACGTGACATTGAATATATCCTTGATACAAATTGTATATTGTATACAAAGTTGTAACCTATGTCATTAATGTCATCTCTGCTGTTTACAAACATAATAAAAAAATATTTAAAAATAATTTACCTACTTTCTCCTGGAGATTAAGAACTATAGGGCCTTTCGCACCGCAGGAACCTTTTCATAGTACCAGAACTAATTGTGGAACTACCCACTTTTTGGCGTTTTTGCACCACCGGAACTGGGTGCGATTTTAGTACCAGACTACCTTTTTCGAGAACCAAATTAGCTCCTACTCCGGAGCAGGGTCTAACCAGCACAACTGGTACTACCCGTGACATAAGTAGACATTGATTGGCCAAACGTGTAAGAAAACGCCCTCACCCACCATGATTTAAAATGCCGTGTAAACATACTGTAAACATTGTGTCAACTTATTTCGCAAGTATGGAGAACAGCGATAGATGGACGGACGCTGAAGTGCAGGCACTTGTAGCAAATGTAGCACTGCCAGTTGTCGTTGGAGATTCTTAGTCCTCCTTTCCGTTCTTTCAATCGCTTTACGTATACATCAACTTTCCATGTCCATTATTGTAAAACCTGCGAGACACAACAAAAACACAGCTCCGATCACAGCGTCCTCCATCCTCCTGTTGTTAATGTTGTTCTTCTTTGTTTCTGTTGTTGAACGCCGCGCACAATTGACGTTGCTGTCGAACGGCTTACGTCACTACTTAGTACACACTGTCGGTGCGAGTGCAACCCTTTAAATGGTACTGGGAAATAGTTGCGAAAGGCCCTTATGTGCAAATTATACACCATGTCATTTTCACAATTATTAAAAGGATACTCCAACCCAAAATGAAAATGTTTTCATTAATCACTTACCCCCATGTCATTCCAAACCCGGAAAAGCTCTGTTCGTCTTCGGAACACAATTTAAGATATTTTGGATGAAAACCGGGAGGCTTGTGGCATCGTCAAAATAGTCCATCTGTCATCAGTGATTCAACCATAACATTATGAAGCGACGAGAATATTTTTTGTACGTGAAGAAAACAAAAATAACGACTTTATTCAACAATTTGTCTCCTCTGTGTCTCTCCGCATCACCGGAGGCTTGTGACTGTCCGATTGACTGCCAAGTAAATTACACTGTCAAGGTCCAGAAAAGTATGAACGAAATCATCAGAATAGTCCATCTGCCATCAGTGGTTCAACCATAAAGTTATGAAGCGATGAGAATACTTTTTGTACGTGAAGAAAACAAAAATAATGACTTTATTCAACAATTCGTTTCCTCTGTGTCTCTCCGCATCACCGTAGCGCCATTTTGGAGAATATGCGCTGAACGCAAGCAGCGTACGCTCTTCTGTGTCAGCCGCGACACAAGGATATGTTTTCTATGTGTATTTATGCTTTGATTTGAACGAAAACAGCGCATCCGTGTGGCGCGGCTGACACAGAAGAGCGTACGCTGCTTGCGTTCAGCGCATATTCTCCAAAATGGCGCTACGGTGATGCGGAGAGACACAGAGGAGACGAATATCTTAAACTGTGTTCCGAAGACGAACAAAGCTTTTAGGGGTTTGGAACGACATGGGGGTAAGTGATTAATGACCAAATTTTCATTTTGGGGTGGAGTATCAATTTAACAACAACTTTAATGATGAACACATAAATTCATTAGGCCTAATTATAATCTATAAACATAAAATTCTTGAATGAGTCATTCTAAAATTTTACTTTAGATGTCTTAGGTATATAAATTATTTGTAAGAATTTTAATTAACACAGCTGACCATACAGCGAATACACTAGCTCACAACATCAGACGATACGTGATATTGTTTTCAGGAGAAGGTGACAAGAAAGTATTTGAATAGCCTATTATTTTCAAGAAATCAACGACAAAATATATGACAGGAAAATAATATTTTAATCAAATGCAAAACAAAGGTGCATTTTCAAATGTTTTAACTATGACTGTCAGTAACAATTATTTTGTTAATCATCTACTAAAGATTTTATTTACTTAGATCTATATTTATTACCAAAAAATATACAAGTGAACAATAGTATGACTTAAAGGATTAGTTCACCCAAAAATGAAAATTCTGTCATTAATTACTCACCCTCATGTCGTTTCAAACCCGTAAGAGCTTCATTCATCTTCGGAACACAAATCAAGATATTTTTGATGGAATCTGAGAGCTCTCTGACCCTGCATTGACAGTAATGCAACTGAAATGTTCCCAAGTCCAGAAACATAGCAAGGAGATCTGTTAAATAATCCATGTGACATCAGTGGTTTAACCGCAATTATACGAAGCTACGAGAATACTTTTTGTGCGCAAAAGAAAAAAACAACTTTATTCAACCATTCGTCTCCTCCGCATCACCCTGGTGCCATTTTGGAGAATATCCGCTGGACGTAAACAACGTATGCTGTTCCATGTCAGCTGCGTCACACGGATACGCTGTTTCCGTTCAGATCAAATCACAACAACGTAGGAAACAGATCCGGCAGGACGTTTACGTCATTAATGACAGAATTTTTATTTTTGGGTGAACTAACCTTTTAAATACATGTAACAATGAGGCAATAATAATTGGTTTAAATAAAGAATCAAAAGTGAGTGATAATATTGTTTTATTGAACAACACTATTAAAATACATTTAGGAATGTATGAACAATTAAGTTATGTATATTATGTATTATAAGAAATGCCAGCAGAGGGCGCCAGCGGCCTGACGATTGTTGTTACACTTTACATCAAGAGCAAACCATTGTTTATTTAATGTTTAATTGCACTTAATCTGTCAAGTTTGGCCACATCTTTATGATAGAAATGCTACAGCCAACAGTTTAAAGTTTTATTTTGAAACCTCAAACATCAATTTGCAAATTTAGAAATATATTGATGCATTATCCTGTGTTGTTGGCATATGTTTTTAATTTGCTGCAAATCAGTTCAAGAGCACAAGTTTCGTCCACATTCCTAAATGCACGTTATTGTGGAAAAAAAAGTACAGAATAATAGAATAAAATAATACAAGGACCGTGAATGTTTTTTCCACAAACTCAACTCTGTTGAACATAACAGTACCAGAGGGTTAAAGGGATAGGGATCTTTATGTTTGTCCCAAACATGTATTCCTTTGTCTTAAAAATTACATGGACACTTATGGAAGACCTTTCCATGTCCCTAAAAAATATGATTTTTGGGATTCTTAAGATGAACACAATGGTTCATTTCAGAGAAATTGTCAAAACTCTTGAATTGGTAATGATAGATTTACATTGCTTTATTTTATGTTGTGGGAAGGGGTCTATAATCTCTTAAATTCATCATCATTACTAATTGAATTGTTTGAATTATTGGGTTGTCAGAATAGTAGCTTCATGAAAAATATTAAGAATAAAAATTCAGAGTATATGATCATATTGTGATCTAATGTGTAGCACCTGCATACTCAAATGCAATACATAAGCTATTGGAGTTGTAGGTTCTCACGGAGTGGGAAATATAAAATTATTAATATATAAAAATAATAAAATTAGACTGGAGACCAGATCTTAGATACAGGTATTCAGGTAAGTAATAAAAGTAAAGTCTTCTTTCCCATTTCTTTTTAGTAATTATCAGAAATTATCAAACTCGAGCAAAGTAAAAAAATAATAAGTTATATCATGACATTGAGCACAAAATAAAAACAAAACACATTAGAATTGTGGCACAATGAGTCAAAACTCACCAAAACCACTGTTTCTCATTCAAGTCATGTTATATTTATTATCATGTTTTATTTTGAATCAAGTTTTGTATTCAGCTATACTAATTTAAAGCATATTTTATTGTGGGTTACAAAGGTTTACTATGAAGACATGAAAAATACAAAATAGACACTCAATGTTGTTAAACATTATTTAATATTTCAACATGAATAACAACAATACAAGAACAATGTGATGAGTGGGGACGTGTGGCCGAGAGCCGTGGGAACGGAGCGAGGCCGGTGGAGTAATTGATAATGAGCGACACCTGCACCACTCACCGGTCTCGAGTCCCACGGAGGAGCTCCGGAAGGATAAAAGGAGGAGCTACGACAGTGAAAGATGACAGAGGACCAGGCCTGGATTTTATTTTGTGTTTTGTGTGCGGCAGTCATCCGCGAGGGGCTGCCGCTTTACTTTCATTTTGTGTTTGTTTATTTTATTAAATTGTTTAAATGTTCGCCGGTTCACGTCTCCTTCTTCCCGACCTACGAACGGTGTTACATTGGTGCTGAAACCCGGGAGGAAGGAGGGACATGCTGCCAGAGATCCCTCGCCGCAGTGGTGAATCCGCGTGCCATCGAGCATGGCGGAGCAGTCTGCCGCCATGGACGCTCGAGGCGGTGGGCTGGAGTGAGTTGCCGGGGGGGCGGACGAACTCGCTGCCGGCCGCCTGG
>NW_015536547.1:136375-149759 GCF_001515605.1 Sinocyclocheilus anshuiensis
ATCAAGGTGTTTAGGGTTTTGTTGGAGCAGGGTTGGACCTGAAGTCTGTAGGACAGTAGCTCTCCAGGAGCTGGGTTGGAGACCCCTTGTCTATACAAATTATGATCTTTTTGGTTATTTCTTCCACCCACTGCTGTAGTGCAGCAGGGGTTCCCAACCATGTTCCCATTTTACGTTTTGGAGTCTGCACATTTTGTATCTCTCCCTTATCTGACATACACCCACTTCAGGTCTTGCAGTCTCTAATGAGCTGATGAGTTGAATCAGGTGTGTTGATGAGGGAGATATACGGTGCGTCCCAAACGGGATATATCGCCCTCCGAAGGGCACTTCGGAGTGAAAACAATCATGGCCGCCATGTTGAAGGGTCGTTCCAAACCGAAGTGCTCAAAACTGGCCACTCCAAAGGGCCCTTCGGAATGAAGGATTTCTAAGGGTACAACTGATGGACACTTCAGGCCCCCATGATCCTTTGCGCTGATTCTTTCCATGATGACGGTGCCTCCGTGTGGGCACGTGATGATGACGCAGAAGGGCACTTGAAGAAACAGTTGTTTGGTCGCCTACACCCTTCAAAGCTCTCAAGGGATTAGGGCATAGGGATGAGCCCTTCCGAATGGAACGCAGGGATAATGTGCAGTGCTGGTGGGAAACATCCTGGATGTTATAAACATTCCCTTTGGTAAATAAGTTATTAAGGCAGTGATCAAAAATGAAATGATGAAGAAATGGCAGGTCAGGTGGGACATGCATAATAGTGGAAGAAAATATTACAGTGTACAGAAATTTGCACAGGATGTGATTAGAAGGAACAGAAGGGAGGAATCCATTTAATCCAAGTGATGGATTTGATTTGATTGTTACTTTTAAAGCAATAGCCTACTTGCTATTAATTATTACCATTTATTGAAATTGCTGCCTCTTGAATAAAACATTACGAAATTAAAAATAAATAAATAAATAGAAATAACTTTAAAAAAATTAAAAAATATATTTTAATCAAAGAGATGGATTTGATTTGATTGTTACTTTTAAAGCAATAGCCTACTTGCTATTAATTATTACCATTTATTGAAATTGCTGCCTCTTGAATAAAACATTACGAAATTAAAAATAAATAAATAAATAGAAATAACTTTAAAAAAATTAAAAAATATATGGATGAATGCAGGTAAGTTAACACATCTCATCTAAGCAGCTAGCAACAACAGTCACTTAAAATGCATAAATTGTCAATAAAATATTAACTTTAAACATTATTTGATATTTAAAAAATAGCCTTGGGTATTTCAGTCTGCTCTAGCCTGCTTCCCGACCTGCAGCTGAACCACAAATGATGATGTAAATATTTTTCCACCATCAAATATTAGCAATTCACATTTCACAAATGTACAAGTAAATTAATTATATAAAACTATACTGTCAGTACACAATAGTTACACAAATGAATTGGATCAATCAGTGCATTTATTTCCATTCAAAGGGATAGAAACCAAAGTAATAACATTAGGCTTAACACTAGAACTACCAAGGCAGGCATTTTGACCGTTTTTAAATTTTGAAATGTAATAACTTTGTTGAAATAAAACCCATATAACTATAGTACCCTGACTTTTCCTAAATGTGTGTATATTTTATTATAACATTATTTTAATAAAATTACAAAACACGAGTTCACACAAGTTTCTACCTTGAATGGCCAAAGTGGTCAAATTGACCGTTCGCATTACAGATGGTGTATAATTTCTGCTTTTGCCATTTTTTTTTCCCGTGGTTGAAGATGCACATCACTGTTACCTAGCAACTTTTGTTCTAGTTGTTTTTATATTCTATTGCTAAGCTAAACTTCCTGTTTGTAAAAAAGCCGGGTGGACGCCTCCAGTACAACAACTGCTGTCATTCAATCTGCCACAGGTAGGCTATGTTAAGCTGGAAGACTATAGCCTGGCTGTTATCAATAATAGCCTACTTCAATGTTATGACAAAATAGCCCAGGTGGACACCTCCAATACAACAACTGCTGTCATTCAATCTGTCACGGTTCCAGGTAGGCTATGTTTGGCTGGAAGACTATAGCCTGGCTGTTATCAATAATAGTCTACTTCAATTTTATGACAAAATAGCCATAATAATAATGGCTATTATTATTTTTATGCTAATGCTATAGGTAATGCATAGCTAACTAACTAATTAGGCTTTTTTTTTCAGCAACAGTGATGATGTTTATTATTACCTATACTATCAGAATAGATCCATTTATTCACAGATCACGATTCCAGTGGTGGCTGCATAGAATTGTTTCTGATTCATGTGATCCAGACATTTCCAATAACTCCAGAGCGTTGTAAAGTTCAAAAGTAAAAATGTATTGAAAAAAGATGCATGTAATCATTTCCAAAATTCACAACATGTTTTATCTACAGAAATATTCTGCTTCGGTTCATATTTGTTGGCATTTAGACTTTCAAATACGACATTTTCACTGCAGTGAAAAACTTTTGCTCTCCCGCTAGCTCTCGCACAAAGCGAGGCACGCAAATTCAGGGGCGATCTACGTAGCTCTTTCACAATTAAATATTACAACAAAATATCGTATTTTTAGGGTGATTAAGTCATAAACTATGACGACAGACATTCAAAGCTTCATTGTAAAACTTCTAAAGAAGCTTTGAATATGAATATGATATGACAAAAATGCCATTCAGTTCAGTTGAGTATGAATGGTCAGAATGACCGCTATGGCCATTCTAGTAGTTATAGAATTCCGGTAGTTTTAGTGTTAATAGAATAGAAACTTTATTGTCATTATAATAATACAATGAAATTTGTTTGGTAACTCTCAGAGACCAGCAGCATTATAACATTATAGTGCATAACAATACAGTGCAGAGAGACAACCATTAAACGGTGCAGTCTTCAGTTTCCCGCAACTGTGTCCTTATCATATGTATCACAGCCTTCATTCCTCTGTTGACATGGGTGATGGTTTAGAGCAGGGGTTATAATACCAAAAATACAATTATAATAGATGTATGAATTTCTGATGCTCAGGAGGAGAACATTAAAGAGCAGGTCATATGGTATTTTAAAGTGTCCTAATATTGTGTTGGAGTCCCCTACAACTGGTTTAAATGCATCTAAGGTCAGAAAACATTGTAATTTTCTCAGAATATACATTTAATATCAGAGTCATTTGCCAATGATTTCGAAACGATTCGTTCCAAGCAAGTTCGGAGCAAACTCCTCCCTTCCATAAGCCTACTCTGCTCTGATTGGTCAGCTGGCCAAGCCTGCTGTGATTGGCAGAGAGAGAAGTCCTTGAGCAAGTTAGCGAATGCTAGCATTGACAAAGCACCTTTACGTAAAACAATAATATAGTGCTCCAATCCGTTCTTATAATAATAACATAAAATACAAAAACACGTATGCAAGCGAATCGTGCCCACAGCTTAAGTTTAGCTGCTAAACTGTGAACACTTAAAACAATAATGGTGGATACGTTAGCCGAGTGCTAACGTGACTAACTGATGAAACAATACAGTTTGTAAACCAAAATATGTTTACTGTAATGTTTAAAGATCGACAGACTAAAGACGCTCTGTCTTAACTTTTAATCAGAACACAGAACAGCTGTATCACAGCATGTTCCCCGCATTAACCCTATAACTGCTGGTGCAACAAAATAAACAGCAGTTTCACAATGATTATAAAGTCTGTGTACTACACTACATTCTTTATTATTAAATTAAGTAATCTGAACAACGTCAGTCTATCCAAATTAAGAAGATTAGAAGCCAATGAAGATAAAAGCCCAGATTAGAGAAGCAGTCCTTGGTAAAATGACATGCACACAACAAAAGGTTGGAATTGTATTTCTGTGGTATCCTTGAACACAGCGTCTTCTCAACATGATGTAAACACACTAACTAGCAGAAGTGCTTCTCAGCATGATGTAAACACACTAACTAGCGGAAGTGTTTGTGGGCAGGTCAGACTCTGTCTGCGTCCGAAACCACCTGCTCATAATGAGTAGGTAATTTCAATAAGTACTGGTGCGTTCAAGTCATGTCGGATAGATCGTATTTACAAGTTGAACGCACATGAACGCCACCACAAAGTCGTTATTACGAGTGGGAAACTCGAAATTTTCTTTAAGCCCCGAGTTTCCGAGTTGGGGGCGTGTCAATGAGAAACATGGCAGAATCCATGGATGCAACGTCTGTAGTTGACGGTAAATATTTTGTTTAAATTGATAGTTTAGTTGTCCTATAAACTTAAATTGGTTATGTTCTTGTTACGCAGCTAGTTAATGAAATCCAAGTAAAAAAAATGCTATCATTTTTGCACCTATAGGTGAAGCAAGGCTCTTTACTCCAGGTGGCTGCTGGGGGATTGGGGTCCCTGTAATAAGAGCACTGTAAGTCACTTCGGATAAAAGTGTCTGACAAATCAATAAATGTAAATGTGATTTTTGTAAATCCTTTTTTGTGTCTTGGGTACAAACGCTCAATAAAGCTGCTTATTTCTTAAAGTTTATTTTTTCAAGGTACTACTTTTTCTTTTTGGGGGGTTTAAAGGGTTAGTTCATCCAAACATATAAATTCAATCATTATTTACTCGCCTCCACCCTGTTCAATCCTTGGGGTATTTTTTTTTTTCCTGAACACGAAAGGTGATTTTGGTCAAGTTTGTTCTGTTGGTTTCTGTTCATACAATATCAGTCAATGGAGCCTGACTTTCAGAAGCTTCATGACATTATTTGACGATGCTTTTGAAGCTTCTGAAACTCGGGCTTCATTGACTGACGAAGTGTCTCGGTGTAGTATGGGAACAGCTCCAGTCAAGACTGCAAAGCCCTGCAGAGAGTTGTGCGCTTAGCTGAGCGCATCTCAGGGTCTGCTCTCCCCTCTCTACAGGACATCTACCTCAAACGCTGCAAAAGCACAGCTGTTAAAATCATCAAGGACTCCAACCACCCTGGTTACTGTCTTTTCATTTTGCTGCCATCTGGTAAGCGCTTCCGTAGCCTGATGGCAAAACCGAGAGACTTAGGAGGAGCTTCTTCCCCCAGGCCATCAGGCTCCTAAACTCCAACTCAGTCTCTTAACACCAACATGACTTCACTTAATTATCAGTAAGACACTTAATATACTGACATTGTCACTTGCAAACAGCAATTTCTGTAATATTTTATTTATTACTTTTTTTACCTCTATTGCTGCTATGGAACTACCCATCAGATGAGACAGTAAGAGGTGGAGTGATGGAGCGTCTCATTCATGGCACTGGACCATTTCCAGGATGCTGCTGTGGACTCCTCCATCCTCACTGCTCACTCCACTACTGTGATTTCTACATAACAGCACACATACATCACTCACTCAGATGTCTGTTCATGTTGTGATGTGCTCATCTGCAATTCTTTTAGAATAAGAGAAGTAGGCGGTTTCGGACGCAGCCTCTGTTCGTATTTCGCGGGCAGGCGGGGATTATGCAAATTTTTTACCCAGTTACGTATACCGGTGTTACGAGATTTCCGGTTTCCGAGACTTTCTGTTTCAGTGGGCGGGGCATATATGAATATTCATGAGAATTTCAGTTCACGCTCCTTGTATCTCAGCACGTTTAATATGGGATTACATCTCTGCCGCAATTCTGCGCGCAAAAGATCATATTTTGTGCGCGCAAAAGTGCGTTTTTTAAGAGTAATGTTTTAAATATTTTTGAACATACAAGTTACAAATGTTGGGAAAACGCAATACTTTTAATTATGAAACCAAACCACCAGTAGATGACAGTAAATTACTGTTTTAATGAGCGAGTCATTAGTCATTCATTCAAATGGCTAATTCATTCAGAATCGAGGCATCTGTCTTTATGAAAGTGTTACTGAATCATTGACTCACTTGATTTGTTCAAACACCGCTGTGTGTTGCTGGGAGACACAACACTTCTGCTGTAGCTTTGATTAAAACTTCGTCAGCGAACTTGAGCAAAAACAGTCAATATTGTATTACCAATTGAAATATTGTATTTTCAACTGGCTCCGTTCCCACGGCTCTCGGCCCCGCCCCCACTAGTCACAATGGTAAAATAAGTCCTGCCTTCTAAATAAAAGAGCCAATTGTTAACTGCTAAAGTTGTCACATCACCACAGCTGATGTTAGAAGCTGCAGGTACATTAGCTGGTCCACCCTGAAATATTACCTTTTTTTATTACTCATATGAAATATGCTATTTAATCGTGAGTCTGTCAAGCAGGTTTTGGTATTTCAGGATTTCCCCACTCAAAGAGACATGAGTTGTACTTGTACTAAAATAGCTTGCATTTCTTTCAGTTAGCACAGGTTTTGTATTTATTTTTGTATTTACAACAGCAAAATTGTTTGTGTGAGTGACAATGTCAGCTTCTGTTGTTGTTAAAATAACAATTGTAATATTCGACAACGCATATTGCACACAAAGTAGAAACTTTGCACTTTTTGAACGTACTTTTTTCTTGAAAATGTCCTCCAAACTCCACTGCACCTTTTCTTTAAATAACAACAGGTTTTATTGGCTGGAGACACTTGAATGAACTGGCACTGTGGAAATAAATAAAAACATAATTTGGAAACATACTTACCAACATCAGAGTTTCTACCAGTTTATCGCCACGTACTCCACATTTAATCTTCTGCAGTCTGTGCAGTGTGTAGTAATGGTAAAACAACAAAACCGTCTCGGAGAGGCAACCTAACATACTTCTCAATATTGCCATCAAACTCTGAGATTTGCAAGTCTTCAGAGAGTTCCCTCACAACAAAAATTCCCAAGTCACATGAATTCATTGGATAATCAAAAAAAGAGCTTCTATGTCTATACTCCTTGTACACCAAAAATGTCTTTCCTCCACTCAAAATAATGTTCACAACAATGGCAACACAGTTCTGTATTTTCACACAATTGTCTCCATCTGTTGTTTTGATGACTAAACCACCAAGAATGACCTCATGAAACTGATGAACTGATTTTGAAAACATCAGTGGAACAGGGCCACCGTTGTGTTCACGTCTGAGGCTATTGATGCTCTCCTGTCTTGTATTGCCCTGGGCATTTATTTCTGATAGTCTCCGAATGACTTGAGCCAAAGGATTGCAAGTTCTTCTCACAAGCTTTTTAAGAGAGCCCAAATAATTTTCAAATGGAAAAGCAGAAAATTCATCTAAATTCCCATGCTGCTTTACATCCTCAGAGAGGTGCACTAATCCATGCACATTGTAACACACAAATTCCTGCCCATATAACACACTGAAATGTTCAACAAAAGATACTAGACATGTGTAAGCAAAGTCGTTAAATACAAAGCAGAATTTCCGACTGAGAAGAATATGAAT
This sequence comes from Sinocyclocheilus anshuiensis, assembly GCF_001515605.1. Taxonomy (NCBI): domain Eukaryota; kingdom Metazoa; phylum Chordata; class Actinopteri; order Cypriniformes; family Cyprinidae; genus Sinocyclocheilus; species Sinocyclocheilus anshuiensis. Next base: position 143,752 of record NW_015536547.1, read on the forward strand.
TGCAACTGATAAAAGCATAAAATGACTGTACACTAGTGGTGGAAATTTTGATTCTTTCAAGAGATTCACTCATTTTCAGTTTGTTCACCAAAATGATTCGTTCAGATTCGTTCACTGATTCGTTCAGTGACCATTTATTCATATTACATAAATACGCCAGCAGGTGGCGAAAAAGTCTTATGTGTTATGTCCATAGACTGTATAAAAACATGGACGTAGTGTCCGTGATGTCACCCGTAGATTTCCGAAGAGCGTTTTTGAAGCTCAAAGTGGGTGGAGCTGGCCGTCGCCATCTTGGCAGCGCGTCACTCCTGGATAATCGGAAATGAGCAAAGAGGCGGGAGCAGGTTGCTGAAACCACGCCCACCTTGCTCGACGGTGGTGACAGCAGCGGCAATCCACCTGTCACTCAAGTGGCCACTTAAGTTACTTCCGTGTTGGCTTCAAGAGAGAGAGCGGGAGGTTGCCGCTTGGTTATGTCTTAAGTCAATGAACATATTTACTTGTGACAAAAAACTGATTTGGCTTTAATGAAATGTGTGCATAATCTACTTATTAAATAAATAAAATATAAATAAGTTGTTCAGATGACCAAAGCACAAGGTTTTCTTGCATAATTAACATTTTAATTGTTTGCTCAGACATTTACACATTCATAAATTCGATACCAGCATGGCGCGGCAAATGGCAGCAAGGACGCTGAGCTCCGCGATTCTTCTATTGTTTTTGTTTGTTTGTTCTGTGTGATTAAACGTGGAGTTATGTTCTGTATGCTAAATATGAATATATAAAAAAGCGTATGTGCACAGTACCTATAACTGTGCTTTGCATCCGCCTTCTGCTGATTGCTGATCGAGGTTGACATGCTAAATGGCCGACTGACCCGGTTACACTCTCATTCATTTCGTTCACGAACGAGATATGTAGAAGTTCATTCAATTCGTTCACGAACTACATGTACCAGTTCGGTCATTTCGTTCACAAAAGAGAAGATCTCTCGATCTTGTTCAGACTCAAATGAAACTCGTTCAGCGAAGGGCGTATTCGTTCACTACATTCAACAAATCACATGCTCCGTCACATCTCATACTCGAAGGCTACTGGCTCGAGGTTTAGTCATTCTTTGACAGGATGAAACAGTTCACAGAGCCACCCGGTTCACTGAGCTGTGCATGCGCTGCTAATAGTGCCGCGCTGCTGTGGAGGGAGGAATTTCAGTGAACGAGAAATATGAGTCAATGGATTACGTGAACGAGAACGATTCGTTCACCTAAAAGGTTTGTTCAATAAGAATGATTCGTTCACGTTGTACACTGGTGAGGCCAGTACATTACAAAGGACCACTGGACCAGTGTATAACAAGAACTGCCCGAGTTCTGTAGCTTTCCACCTCAGTCTATGGGCTAGTGGTCTTGGTTTATGTGCAAAGTCAGAAGGAATGTTAAATCTCAACCCTTCAAGAGAATCTGAGATTACCTGACACAGCCGGAAAGATAAACGAACGCAGAGCGGCCCTGAACTCACCCAAAAATCTAAAAGTCTCCGCATTACGCGAAGACAAACCAGGTGCATGTAGTCATGCAGAAAACCACCAACCATGTCAATGTTTGTTTCTATTAGAGGAGATGTTGCAACATGATGGTATTAATCTAGCATCTGTTGGAAAGAGAGGTCTGTCCTAAGTGGGGCGTTCATTTCAGGAAAGGTCATTCGGTGCTTGAGATACAAGCCAGTTTGAGTACATTTGCCACAGGCAGAGTGGCCAGTGTGACTCTTGATGGCTTTGATAAAAGCCCTGGCAGGAGCATCACATACACTAGAACTAACTTTTACAAAGAACTGTTTGCCTTTAAAGCCAAAACCACTGCTCGGTGTTTTCAATTCACTTACAAGATCTTTCAAATATTCATTCAAAGATTTTGATTTAGAGCTACCACAGAACAGTCCAATCACAAAGGGCCTCTTTACTTTATAGTCTTGAAGAATGCCAAGTATTGGCCAAAACTGTACCGAGGTGCTATTAACCCTCTAACCGCCAAAGTCGCAAAATTGCAACAAGACGTCATACTTAATCAAATAGACTGTAGTTCCTAATATGGTGTAATATCTCATTTGTATTCCCTACCACTAGATGGCAGACATGTAGTACTTCGATTCTAGACCAAAATTACGTCACGTTCCTATTCAAAGTGTTCGAGGAAACAGCAGAGCAAGTGAGCTATCGTGTCATTGATCCGCGGAAGCAGTTCAGTTCAGAGCGTGCGAGTAAATTGTGAGATTTGTGAGAGAAAATCGCCAAATGGCTAATAAAAAGTTGTACCGTGAGGATGTTTTGCAAATTTTATTCGCCAATTCTGACTCTGAAGGGGAATATTTGCCTTTTGGAAATGATGATCGGTCGTCTAATAATGGCGCTTCTCCCAGTATATCTTTGCAGCGCAATGGTGCCGCCGTGCAAGCCGCGAGTGTTCACGAAGCACAAACAAGTGATCATTTAATCTCATCCGTTTAAATTATATTAAGCCTTAAAATTCTGCATAATTAAGGGCGTGGCCACGAGTGACAGGTGGATTGCCGCTGCTGTCACCACCGTCGAGCTAGGTGGGCGTGGTTTCAACAACCTGCTCCCGCCTCTTTGCTCATTTTCGATTATCCGGGAGTGATGCGCGGTGACGCGATGCCAAGATGGCGACGGCCGGCTCCGCCCACTTTTGAGCTTCAAAAACTCTCTTCGGAACCCTACGGGTGACATCACGGGCACTACGTCCATGTTTTTATACAGTCTATGGTTGTAACACTGCGTTACAATGTGCTATTCTATGACATTAGCGATGTAATTGACACTATTTACTTTAATGAATTTTAATGAGAAACAACGAGAAATAGGTGAATAAAGACTGACAGTCAATGTTTAATGTTTAGAAATGATCATTTCAAGACATGTAAAGCATTTTTGCTCGTTTATGTGGGGCGTCCCAGGCATGACTGCAACGTGTTCATCGTCAAAATCCAAAATGAGATTGTTTTTAATTAATTTATTTCTTTTAATTTATGTATTTGATTCTTAAAAAACGCCATTATTTTATTTGAAAAAAATAATTATTTTATTAACAAAATATTTTAGTTTGTCTTGCATATTTTTTTCATTTGATCAGATAACATTTTAAGCTGTCATATCCTCCTGAGACCCAGCTATGGAGTTTTTGTCTCTGTAGTGGACATTATAATTTAGTGAATTTCTCTGAGACCTTACATGTCACAGTTTTAAGTCTGGAGGCCTGTGCAGAGCACATTCAGGGCTTTCCAGAGATACCAAATGATTGGATGTTTCACCATGGCCACTCCCTCTCCTTGGTTTTTAAAAATGGCTGACATTAATTTAGTGATACAATTGTACATCCTTATGGAAATATGATAATATTTTGTAATTACAATTTAAATCTGATTAATTTTCAAATTGTTTGTCATAAATCAACATCTCCACTGTAATCATGAAACAAAGCGACATATTTGTACTAGACACGTGTAAAATTACTGCGGATAAAAAATATATATATTCTAAACCCCATGTGGATTTACACAAACTGAGAAAGTCAAAAAGTGTTACTTTGTGCCCCGCTCTCCCCTACCTCTGTGAATAAATATGTTACTTTGTGCCCCGCTCTCCCCTACTTATTGAAATGAAGTACCTACTCGTTGAGTATGCCATTTCGGACGCAGCCGTCGTGATTTTAGCGAAAAAAGACTTCTATTTTGGTCTGGCGATGTGACGTCATAAGGCTGCGCTCCCGCGTCTGTGATTCGGCTGAAGAAAGGTGAGTGCTTTCAATAGTTTGAAGTGTTTCAATCAACTAAACTCGTTTAGAAAATTGTGTATAAAACTGTGAAATTAATTATTAACCAGTGAAACATTGTGACGCTTTATCTAGTGATATTAATGAGTATTTTATGAGTGTAAAGCGCTCTCGCAAACGGTGCGTCTCATTTTGCTCCATATGTTGTGATTGTGACTCAGTTTTATTTTAAACACGAGCTCGGCTACTGACTAGTAGTGCTGGAGAAACGGAGCTTTAGAAACTCCGAGTCAATTGAATCAATCGCGAAGTGATTCGCTGTTTTGAATCGCCGCGTGCTGACGACATCTGCTGCTCAAAACTGTAAATGCAACAACTATTTATTAAAAAAAAAAAAATTAAACTATTCAACTATTGTGATTTGAATTGGTTCTTTTTGTGTTTCTGTTTTATTGTAGCGCTTTGGGTTTAAGAAAAGCACAATACAAATACAATTCATTCTCATCATTAACTAGAACAACAAACACAAATGTGTGTAATGAGAACATTTACAAACCCAACTGCAAGTGTTTTCATGAAAGTGTAATCTACAAACAATTGAATACCAGATAAATCATAAACAATACTGTGTAATTTGTAAATATATTTTTAATCAGGTAATTTAAGTCCATTAACTCTCACTCTGGGCTGCATTTCCCAAAAGTACCGTATTGACCCGAATATAAGACGATGTTTTTTTCTTGGAAATACATCTGAAAAACCGCGGTCGTCTTATATTCAGGGTCTAGACTTTGACATGTCAATAATACACCCACAACAATAGGTGGCGCCAAATACGCATAAAACGAGTGTGCCATGAAATACGTAATGTAATGCGTGTTGTAAAAGATCGCGAGTAAAAACAAAAGAAAAGCTTACAGCTGCATGAGTCGTAACTGTCACGTTAGCCGGATGGGACCAAACTCCCTTTGTGATTTTAAAACGTAAGACAGTACCCAGATTTGAAGACTACAGTAAGATTTAACTTCTACTGTTAGATCTACTCCTATATTAGATGGATAGCCTAAATGTCCTACTTCAGATGGGCTACCTGTTTTTTTTTTTTTATGGTATATCAAAAAGTGTATATTTTTAAAAAAAATATGCAATATGAAAATAATTGAAGACAAAATGTGTTTTACTGAGAAAAAACAAGATTTGGTTTTTAAAAAGCCTTTTTCCAAAAGGTACATCTGGGAAAGGGGGGGTCGTCTTATATTCGGGCCAATACGGTATTGTAAGCCTAAGTTGACCAAGTCGCCCGCCAAGCATGTTCTATAAATAGCCTGAACTAGCGCTGGGCGATAAATGATATCATGATAAAAATGTATGTTAATAATGATGATAAGCTCTGAACATTTTTACTCAATATGGATTAATCTAACATCCTATCACACAACAGAAATCAATGTTACAGCAGCCAGTCAGTGCATGTCGCTAGCAAGTCTGCATATTCTGTGTGTCTCTGTGTGAATGGATCATGGAATAGTTTCATCTGATACACAAACTCAAACACACGTGACTCGCTGTGTTTTCAGCATCTGTGTCTTAAAGAGGTCCTATTATGCTCTTTTACAAAGTCTTGATTTTGTTTTGGGGGTGTACTAGAACATGCTCTCATGCTTGGTGGTTCGAATTCAGCTTTATGTAGTTTCATTTGAGAAAAATTACTGTCAAATACACGCTAAAACTAAAACTGAAAGACCTTCACGACAATCCATCAAAATAAAAGTCTGGTTTAACTTGAAATTATAACTGAATATATTACTACGGTATACTAAAATGCAATTCTCAAAGTAATAATAATAATAATATTTTTAGGGAATATCATACAACCAAGTTATTTATTATTATTAATTTATACAGTTCTGTTGTGCAGTATCTTATCTGATTAAATGAAAATGCAATGTTTTGTTGTTAATTAATTTTTGATTACATTTTAAAAGATTGATTAAATTGTTAAAGTTTTATTAATTCACACATTTGTACTGAATCATAAAACACAGAATCCATAATAAATCAAATGGAAAACTAAAAATAAAAAATGCATTTCATGGGGCCCTAAATTAAAACGTAGCTCCTCTGTGGAATTTCATTGTGAACAAAGTTATGTTTAGCTTCATTCTCAAGGTCTAACAAACATGTGGAAAGCATTTTCTTCCCCATAAAATGGTA
>NW_015536547.1:149848-156427 GCF_001515605.1 Sinocyclocheilus anshuiensis
TTTTAATTTCACATTTAAAGTATCTTTTCATTTTTTTAATAATTTCAAATATCAGTATTCAACATTTCATGTTTTAAATATCAAAACATTATTTATGCATTTGTAACTGCAGTTTAAAGCATTCCATGTCCCTCTAAGCTGCATTAACGTGTAAATGCATCTAAATGCCACTTCATATGCAACTTCTGCAAAGATGAATTTTATTGTTACTGATTTAATTTGTTTAGTAACAGCCTAAATGTATTATTATTATATAATTGACTGATTAAATGTAAGAATTTGACTAAAAAGATGATGTACACTTTTAGAAAAAAATGGCTGTATCAAGGTAAGAATGCCCATAAAAGTTAAGAATCAATTTAAACTTATTGGAAAAGATTAATTTCCATCACTGCTGTGAACTGACCCGCACACAGAATATGAAGAATATCAAAAACTTTAGGAGTCAGCTGTCCACGGTAGTCCTTAAGATATCAGCACAATAACACACTCAGCAATATTAAGATATTATTTTTTGTCAATAGGGCACAACCCTCACGCCCAGTGTAGAAAGCCTCAAACTGTTGGTGTATTTCTGTCTTTTTTTTTTTCTTTTGGCTAGTAGAAGTTATGAATGGCCGGTAACTTAAAAATTTAGTAGCCAAATTGGCTGGTGAATGAAAAAGTGAAAAAAAAGTTAATTTCAATCCCTGTATATATATATATATAGGAGTAGGACTGCACGATAAATCGCATGCGATATTTAATGCGCATCTTGTCAGTAAAGCCGGTTCTGTAATCAGTGGTAAATCTCTGTCACCTGCGCGCTTTCACATGGAGCAGCATTTACTACAGTGTCAGTGAACAACGGCTCTGTGTAGTTAATGCTGCTCCATGTAAAAGCACGCAGGTGATGGAGATTTACCGCTGATTACAGAACCGGCTTTACTGACAAGATGCGCATTAAATATCGCATGCGATTTATCGTGCAGCCCTATATTGGAGTATATCAAACAAGTAGCCCTTGAGACTATTCTATCCCTTCCGGGAGCCCTCACTCACAAAAAGGTTGGAGACCCCATGATGTATTTAAGCTTACAATGCTTTTGGGAAACACAGCTCAGATTGACTTCCTTACCAGTGTGCTGACTAAGTAGGGAGCTGATTGAGATTTAGTTTACATTTATTACATTTATATTTACATTTATTTTCTTTCTGTTAATTATTCTTATCTTAAACAGGACAAAGTGTCCAAACACACTGAAAAACTCCTGCAGAAGCAGCTGAGATCCACGTGACTCACTATTATAAAGATGGCGTTTAATAAAGAGGAGAGTGAAAACATGAAGATTGAAGAAACATTCAGAGTCAAACATGAAGATACTGAGGAACAAACAGGTTGGTTTTCATTCTCAAAGCTGAACTCACTCATCTGATCCTTATTAAAATGCCCAGCTCTACAGAAATGAATGATATTTATGAAGAATGTCACACGAGTGTAGAAATATTGAGATCACATGACAAATACTAAGGCTGCCTTTAAGTGCAGCTGAGAACATACTGCCTTCATACTGGGCATTTGTTATTATGACATCATGCATTTAAGTTGTAACAATAATATGGAATTAGCCTAAACAAAAAAATGCATTTTATTTCAAACAGAAAACAAGATTATTTTGCTTACCCCATTGGCAGATTATTTTGCTTGTTTCAAGCAAAAACTCACTTAATTTTGACTTTCTTTTTTCTGAAAATGACAATAATTTGTACTTGTCTAGAAAATCCTTCTTGATTTAAGAATTTTTAGATATTTTGTCTGGAAACGACAAATTCTAAACTAGAAAAGCATTTTTTGCAGTGTGGCAGCCTATAGAACTGCTTGCGGGAAAGTTGTGAAATTTGGCACACTGATAGAGGGCAATCTCAACATTAACCATAGCAAATTTGGAGTCTATCTCAAACTCTCTAGCGCCACCACTTGTTTATGATAATAACTTTTGAACCGTACGCCACAGAAGGAAAATCATTTTTAATTTTGCACGTAAACATTCGAAATGGGTCTTAATTATGGCAGCAGCAGGTATGCAATACAATTTTAAAATGTGTATTATTATAAACAGATATATATATGTATATATATATATATATGTTTATATCATGTATAATTATATACAACTATAGCGCGTCTATTTTCCTATTTTTAAACAGGAGATTTAAGCAATCAAATAATAAATAGGATTATATATTATAAAATATGCTTGGAATACAGTTTTTCTCGATTGCTTAAACACATTTCTTGAAACTATGCCTCATATTCTCAAAACAGTAAACACAAATCCATAACGTCTCACCCAATTCCCCAAACATCCTATTTTCAGGTCAAAATCTAATTGAGCTCAAGCTATGCTGACTTGAGTGAACAATATTAAATGCTAGTGCTTTCTAAATTACAACATGGTCTAGGCAATGAGAAATGAAGGTATTTGTGTGTAGAGTTTTGCAGTGACAGTTCAACAAATCTGATTCATGTGTCAAAAAGGGGAATAGTGTTTATAGTTTAGGGAAATGGGTGTGCTTTTTGATAAATGGTGTTATGGTTTTGAAATTTTAGTTCAAAAGCCTGGTGATAGTGTTTAAGCAATCGAGAAAACTGTACTAAGAATAAATTTGTATATAAAATTCATTTTATTTACAGCAGACAATTATGTGACTGGTCACGTGAGCAGTGCGTTCCCAGGTGCGTAGGATCACAGAACTCACTCCTCCACTGTGAATAAATCGCCATCCGAATCCATGAGTTTTATCACTGAGCTGATATGTACATTTATTTTTACAGCCGTCCACATGAGAAACAATTACAGTCCGAATTGGGCTTAAGGCTATATCTCTGCAAAGCTTTGACATAATGACAACAAACTTTGTGTGTGCCATTGCAAAGTCCCTTTAAGACAAGTCATGTCACTCGGCGGCCATCTTTGAAACGCCTCTTGGGCATGCAAGTGCAACTCCTATCTCTTTGACTGGGGAAACATCAAATTCTCCAAAACTGTTCACTAAGCTTACAATTAAATTTCATATTTGAAATCACCAAAGAAATCTGACAACTTATTTTTCAGGCTAAGATCAGCCAGTGCGCATGTGTAGTCCTAAGCGCTCGTCTCAGAACGCTGACTGTTTCTATAGCAACCGGGACTTCTAACGGCAGCTGCAGTGACGCGCTGACTTTACAGCATTTTTCCCCATTCAAAACTATAGGAGTGACACGTCTTGTCTATTCTATAGTCTTTGGCCATTGTCCCCTCACACAGAACACACCAAAATGATTTGATTACAGCGCCACCTGTTGCTCAAAAGTGATAAGCCATTTAATCATATTACAGGAGGTTGTTTTTATGATTTTACAGCCATTTCAATTACAATCGTCCTAAAATTGCTTTTATTACTCTGTTGCATTTGGACTGATGCTCCATGCCATGCTTAGCTCCTCATTTTGCCTTTGGAGTGCTTGGCCCCGTAATTGCTGCTTGCAGCGATATTTAAAATATGAAACTGTAATACTAACCGTGGGGAATTTTATCATGATTTATAGTCAAACCGGTAATCGTTACATCCCTAAAGTAAAGATATAAAGATTTCATTGATGTGGATTTGGGTTTGCATTTGTGTGACAATTGTCTTTTGACAACTTTGGAAAAATGTATATTTTGAAAAGATTATTTCATAACTTTGTTTACTGTTCCAGCTGACGGAGCTGAAAGCAGACTTTCAGTATCAGGAGTCAAATATGCGGGTGAAAATGAACAACATGGAGAAAGCGCACAAAGAGGCCATGGAGCAACAACAGATTTTATCGTCAAACCAGTAATTGTTACATCCCTATCTCTGATCATCACTTCAGGATCGTCGGATGGGTGTTCGTGGATACCAGAGAAAATCAGATTATCACGCATACTTCTGGTTTAATATCAGGATGGTTTCTTTCATTATTTTGTTTTCTTTTATGGCCACGTCCATCTTTTCGCTGAGTTTTTTGACTAGTTTGAAGCAAGTTATTGGATTGTTCTAGTTTTTCAATATGGCCACGCGCACACATTTCAGCCTGGGGGAACAGCGTCTCTTGTGCGGATTGTACTTTCAAAGTTTTATCAAACAATTTAGCAACAGTATAAGACGGCATTTTACAACAATCACTGATTGTGCTGATTCTGACTTTAAGTTTGGGTTTTAGGGAGGAACGATTGTGCAACGCTGTAAAGGGAAAGAAATTGCGCTAAAAGAAACGCAGCTATAATCCTTTGAAGCCAAAATCGAAATAAAAAAATAAAATTAGCTTAAAACAGCCACAGGCCTAAAGTGTAAGCAGATGTTTGAATGTTCAGTTCTCTCTTCTGTCATAATTATACAGGGCTTTCATGTTGCATGTGCTGAAGCTCCTCCGCTTGAGCGCGATCTCGCTTCTGAATTGCTAATAGCAAAAATGCATCATAGACAAATGTTTGAATATTATTGCATATATAAACAGCTGGTGACTCTGGTAAGATGTAATTCGCAAGATAATGTATAGATAGCAATAATAAATGTATGTGTTTTCTTAATTTCTCCAGTACCGATAGCAGAACCGTTCATGTCCGAGCTTATCGATACTCCTGTCTTTCATAATTTAGCCCCGGGACCGATTAAATACCAGGTCCCATCCTTAGTTGTCGGTATGTAATAATAATCCACAGTATTGCTACAGTTTGTACAGTTAATACAGTTATAGTGAATACAGCTCTCTCAGTGACTGCGTGCCGCCATGATGAATCTTGCCCTCTCGGTGTGATCTTGCAGTACTCAAGAGTCCGAAATATTTACCAAAATATCTCACCATTCACTTCACTCTCACTCACCATTATATGTCTGATCTAAAACGCAACTGCCCTCGTGTTTTGCCGCAAACAGCAATAGTGAGTACATTTTCTGTCATCTTTGCAGGACTATGAAGAGTGCACAAAGTTACACATCTTTGGCAACAGTGTGAAAGTGAATAGCACATAACAGGCACAATACCAGCATAAACACCGATTTCTATTGGTATAATATGCGTCACAACTAAACATGCATCATTGTTTTCAAATACCTCCGTTTTTACAGTCCACTCTACAACGCAAAAACGCCATTTTCAAAATGATCCACTTTGGAGAGCGTTTTCAAAAAGCTCAGTTTTCCTTGACAAAAATGCCATCTCCGTGTGGATGGAAGGCCAAAACAGAGAGCGGAAAAAAAAAGTGTTTTCAAATGGAAATGTATTAGTGTGGACCAAGCCTAAAAGATAGAATGGGAAATGATTTTCTGGAGACAACTTCATTCTCATTGGTTTGAACTACTATTATGTTTAGTTTTTTTTTAAATGTTTAGCCTGTTAACCTGCATCCCCCATTTTGGGACTCACAGCTGAAAATGACCTACCTAACTTAAAATGGTAACAGTTCCTGACAACAGTGTGCTTACGTCCCCATCAGATGACAGGTGCGTCACGAGCCATCAGAAGAGAGCACCAGAATTCAAATAAACAAGATTCAAGATCTTTTACTTTTTTTTTTTTTTAGTGGATGGTCTCATTCTGTTTGCGTAGTGGATGGTCTCATTCGGTTTGTGACACTGTATGCTACAAAACCATGTTGCTTTTTACTACCAAGACGCAGTTTTTTGAGCACAAGTTATTCCATAACTGATACAAACAATAACTCTCCCCGAAGAAATGAGACGTAAACAAAGGAATAACCATCCATATTTCAATGTTATTGTTTCATTGGAGTAAAAGTGCTCTATGGGATGTTGTTCAGTGGACCCTTACCTTTCTAATTAAACTGGGATTTACAGCAGTGGATGCATTTATGACTTGTTATTACGATGAATCTGGTATGTACTGCGTTTTTATTATGCATGTTTTGATGTACACAAATTTAGCAAATAAAAAATCAGTGTGGTACAATTTTTTTTAATTTCATATAGCCTAAACATACACTAAATCAATCCTGGAGCAATCCAGAAAAGTAATGGACTGAAAGTCACATCTCATGAGTTTATATTTCAAATCTGAAGAAGATACCATAAAAAAAAAAAAAGATTCCTGCAACCGTTTTTCTGAGACTTGTCTAAATATTTAAATGTATTTGAAGGGTTCTACAAACTATTTTAGTCATTATACATACTACTGCATAGTTTTTCAATTATAAAACAATAGACAGAATCTTAGACATCGTATAAGTGATGTATTTGAGCACTAGAATAATACAATAAGAATAATTTTGGAGTAATAAAAAGAAATAAGAAAAAAATAAATAATTAACTATGTATGCCAAGTACATCATGTGATTGCTAGACATACAGCATTCACACTGATAGACTGCGTTTTTATTATGCATGTTTTGATGTACACAAATTTAGCAAATACATTCCTTATAAGCGTTCCATTGGAAAAACAGCAATCTAACGTCGATGCTTGAGGCTTACACTTTTAGAATGATATACAGATTTCTGGTATGAAACTCTAGATGGGGCAGTCCGATAGGTCTAACTCAATCTGACCTAATGACATCATTATCACATGGCACAGCT
>NW_015536547.1:156917-159052 GCF_001515605.1 Sinocyclocheilus anshuiensis
AGAATTAACTATGTATGTCTCTATTTGCCAGACATGCTGCTCTAGCTGCTCATACAGGCAGTAATCACTTGCTGACGATCAGTCATACATATGGTAATCATACAGATGGCCGGCCATATAGTCAATAATCAAACTCTAATGGCCGTTCATATAAACACATTCGCACTGATAGCCGGTAATACAGCCAGTAATCACACGCTGATGTGCGGTCATACAGATGGTAATCATGCAGATACAGCCACATTCCCTACAAAACACAAACATGAAAAATGTAAAAAAAAAAAAAAAATTTTGGAAAAAACCCAGTGTAGCAGATCTGTTCCGCCAAGACCAAATACATTAACATTGTCATGTACATTACCATGCCAATCCCTTCTAGAGTTGTCATGACAGAAATATAGTTTGTGAAGATTAATTTTGTCCCTTTTCATTTAATCTATTCGTAAACATTGACACGTGCAAAAAAAGAGCGTTCAATGCGCTGGCGTCCAGGTGCGGGTTAACAGGTTAAAGGGTTAGTTCACCAAAAATGAAAATTAGCCTGCGATGTACTCACCCTCAAAGCATCCTAGGTGTATATGACTTTCTTCTTTCAGACGAATCCAATCGGAGTTATATAAAAAATTGTCCTGGCCCCTCCAAGCCTTACAATGGGGTAAGCAGGTGCTTTTTGTCAACAGTCCAGAAGACGTGAAATAAAGTGCGAGCATCCATAATAAAACGTCCCTCACACGGCTCTGGGGGGTGAATAAAAGCCTTCTGTAGCGAATCAGTGCCTTTTTGTAAGATAAATATCCATATTTCAAACGTAATAAACACTTTTTTTCTCACTTCCACTGACTGTGTCACACAGAAGCAGTCCTGGCAGATAACGTAGGATGTCGGCGTTGTGCAATTAGTGACGAACGCGGAGAGAGAACAAAATGCCGGTCATGAATTAGAAGCACAAAATGAGGATTTGTAAAGAAAAAAAAAAGAGGAGACTGGTTTTCCTTTGAGAAATGCCGGAGCAAAGCTTACTTTAGCAGAGGCATGCGCATGATGCCTACGTCCTACGTCATCTGCAGGAACGGCTTCCCATACGACAGTCAGCAGAAGTGAGAAAAAAGTGTTTATTACATTTGAAATATGGATATTTATCTTACAAAAACGCATGGATTCGCTACAGGAGGCTTTTATTCACCCCCCGGGAGCTATATGAGGGACATTTATTAAGAATGCGCGTGCATTCAATTCAATTTTAAAATTTTTCAATTTTCACATTCAATTTTAGGACTGCGTCAGCCGTCAGGCAGCCTTATCAGTGGCGCACGAAATGCGATGACGATGTAAGTGTCATTGCATTTTAATGCTTTTGTTAGCCTATCCAGTTGAACCCACTAGATGTGGCGCTGCTGCGTTGTTCATTTCATATATTGTGGAAAACGAGCATCAGTGCGGAGAATATGTTGTTTACGTCAAAACTGAAACCAAGCCGTTCACACGGAACGCATATTTATCACATTTTCTAGAGGGACATCTATCAGCGTTGTGCTCACGTCTCGCACAAGAGAGCGGCATGTTTTAGAAAGCCATGTAAAATTAATGTAAGTTCAACTTTTAAAAAACGTCTCAAGACTTTATGGTGTTTTTTTCCCCATCCCACTGTATCTCATGTTTTTAAATGAAGAAAGTAGCCTACTCTTTGTGATTGGTTTTCGGTCCTTTGTATTAAACTATACATACATGCATGGTGCTGTTTTTTTTTTCTTTCTAATTTAAGCAACTTTATTAATTATATATGGTTTATAAACAGTATTTTAAACATTATGCACTTTTTTTCAAAGATAGTAGTGTTATTTTATTACGCTTTGAAGAAGCGTGCATAATATTTTGCTCGATGCGCCCTCTTGTGGCCTCAGGAGAGAAGCCAAAAGCTTTTTTTCCCCCTAACTGGGGGAAATTTTGGGAGCGTCCTAGGCTTTGTCCTAGGCTTTTTCGCGCTGATGACCTGCACCCCAGCAGAGTCGGAGCTGGACTCCTGTCGGACAACATCTCCAGGACGCTGCGCTCCATATGACTAGTAAGTCAAATCTCAAATAACGGCCCTGATGACTTGTGTTCTACCCGCTTAAATGATAGAAGTACTTGTTCTG
>NW_015536547.1:159139-159480 GCF_001515605.1 Sinocyclocheilus anshuiensis
CGTTTTTATTCGTCAACAATATTGCATTATACATTTAATTATAGTCATCGTCACATGACCAGCATTTTCGTTGCGTCTCGTCTCGTTTTTGTCTCGTGATAAAGGTTCGTTGACGACGATATTTAGTCATAATTTTCGTTGACGAAAGCAACACTAGTTCAGACACACTCTCTCTTTAAATCTAGATTAAAGACACATCTCTTTGGCCAAGCATTCAAATAATGCATCTCATAATCTTGGACTGCAGTTATGTCTGATCAAATCCGCATTATTATTCTTTAGCTTGGGTTAAACAAATTAATTTTACTTGGTTGGAACAGCAGCTACGCTAATTATGTCTA
>NW_015536547.1:160435-176273 GCF_001515605.1 Sinocyclocheilus anshuiensis
CCTGAAACAACATACAGAACTACCACATTTTGCTATAAGTTTGATTGCATCATATAATAATTGCTGTTAATAGTGTTCTTCGTCTGTTTGATTACGTCTTTGATTTTTCCGTACATTTCTGCCATATGTCAATAAACTGACAGTCACCACTGATAAGCTACTACTAAATATTGTAGAAACGTAATTTTCTGTAAAGTTGCTTTGCAACGAGTTGTATCGTAAAAAGCGCTATACAAATAAACTTGAATTGAATTGAATATTTTTATCATAGCGGTAATTGTAAATCAAATGTAAGCTAGCTAATACAGTCCTAATTACTAGCTCAAATGAGTGAATGTCTGTTCCTCTTCCCAGTTAAAATTTAGGCTGTTTTCTATTATTTATTTCATTTTTAATTTAGTGCTTTAAAGACTCATTTTAGATTGTAATGTTTTAATGGTAAACATTTAAAATCAAGTGATTTATGAAAAATTGATGATTTATGATGATTTATTGTTTTCCACCCTGTTTCTCACCCTCTGACTCAAACAGTCAGTTTTGGGGTGTTTTCCATTTAAAAGGTCAGTACAACAGCTGACTTTTATGATTGTCTAACATAATTCCCCCCTTAATAAAACCTCACAAGGAATTATTGTGTGATGAATTTTTCATCAGACTGTTGAGTGGGGGAGACATAAAAATGGCACACAATAGATGTCAGTCTATATCTAGATTTCCTAAAATCTGCTATTAGATTTTTTTTAAATGAATTGAATAACGGTCAGCTTAAACTGTGTAGGACACCAGCCGACCAGGATCATGTTTGGACACCCTGGTGTAGGATCTAGCATACATGCATTACATATCTACATGTTTTGATGTTAATTGGTTTATGCCATTAAACTGGGGTTAACTTTTATTTGTTTGTTTTTCCACTTTAGACTTAACGGTGCTGAAAGAGGAGAGGGAAGGACTGAATGAAACTGAAGAGGAAGATCAGTATGAGAATCTTCATGATTTCATAACTGGAGAAAAATCTTTTTGTTCCTTACAGTCTGAAAAGACTTCCACACGAAAAAAAGATCAAAAGACAGGAACTAAGAGTTATTTCACTTGCCTTCAGTGTGGAAAGAGTTTCAGTCAACAAGGAAAGCTTAAATTCCACATGAAAATTCACACTGGAGAGAAGCCTTTCATCTGCCAACAGTGTGGAAAGAGTTTCACTCAAAAAAGACACCTTAAAAGCCACATGAGAACGCACACTGGAGAGAAGCCTTTCGTCTGCCAACAGTGTGGAAAGAGTTTCACTCAAAAAAGACACCTTAAAAGCCACATGAGAACGCACACTGGAGAGAAGCCTTTCGTCTGCCAACAGTGTGGAAAGAGTTTCACTCAAAAAAGACACCTTAAAAGCCACATGAGAATGCACACTGGAGAGAAGCCTTTCGTCTGCCAACAGTGTGGAAAGGTTTTCAGTCAACCTGTAAACCTTAAAAACCACATGAGAATTCACACTGGAGAGAAGCCTTTCATCTGCCAACAGTGTGGAAAGAGTTTCACTCAAAAAGGAAACCTTAAAAGCCACATGAGAACTCACACTGGAGAGAAGTCTTTCACATGCTGTCAGTGTGGAAAGATTTTCAGTCATCCTGGAAACCTTAAAAACCACATGAAAGTTCACACTGGAGAGAAGCCTTTCATCTGCAAACAGTGTGGAAAAAGTTTCATTAATCCTGGAAACCTTAGAGTCCACATGAGAGTTCACCCTGGAGAGAAACCTTTCATCTGCAAACAGTGTGGAAGAAGTTTCAGTGGAAAATTAAAACTTAAATACCACATGAAAGATCACACTGGAAACAAACCCTTCACCTGCCATCTGTGTGGGAAAAGTTTCGAGCAAAAAAAAACCCTTTATGCCCACAAGCAAATTCACACTTTGAAGAGCCTTTTTACCTGTCAACAGTGTGGAAAGAGTTTCACTCATAAAAAAAGCCTTGACATGCACATGAAAATTCACACTGGAGAGAAGCCTTACACATGCCCTCAGTGTGGAAAGAGTTTCACTAATAAAGGAAGCCTTGACATGCACATGAAAATTCACACTGGAGAGAAGCCTTTCACATGCTATTATTGTGTAAAGAGTTTCAGTCACTCTGGATCCCTTAAACGCCACATGAAAATTCACAATAGAAAGAAGCCTAACAGATCCCCTCAGTGTGGAAAGAGTTTAAATCAAAGTGGAAAAAACAGCAGAATTCACGGTATGGAGAGCCTTTTTACCTGCCAACCGTGTGGAATGAGTTTCACTAATAAAGAAAGCCTTAACAAGCACATGAGGATTCACACTGGAGAGAAGCCTTTCACATGCAAACAGTGTGGAAAGAGTTTCAGTCAAAAAGGAAACCTTAAAAGCCACATGATAACTCACACTGGAGAGAAGCCTTTCAAATGCAAACAGTGTGGAAATAGTTTCAGTCAAAATAAAAACCTTAATAGCCACATGAAAGTTCACAATAACGAGAAGCCTAACAGATCCCCTCAGTGTGGAAAGAGTTTGAATCAAAGTGGAGAAAACACTACAGGGAGCCGTTTTTCCTGCCAACAGTGTGGAAAGGGTTTCGCTCAAAAAGGAAGCCTTAATACGCACATACGAGTTCACACTGGAGAAAAGCCTTACACATGCAAACAGTGTGGAAAGAGTTTCAATCAACGAGGGAACCTTGACAGGCACATGAAAATTCACAATAGAGAGAAGCCTAACAGATCCCCTCAGTGAAATAAAGGATACCTAAACAGGCACATGAGAGTTAACACTGGAGAAAAGCCTTCCACATGTCATCAGTGTGGAATGAGTTTTACAGACAAGATAAACCTAGGGGTCATGCAGGGACATCGGAGAGAAGCCTGTTATGTGCCAGCACTGTGGAAAGACATCCAGAAACAAAGCAAATCTTGAGTTTCTCACAAGCTTGATGATGCATACCATCTTCCGCAGAGCTGCTTTACAGCTGAATCCCATCTTGAAACATCGACATGTTACCCAACTGAATTCAATCAACACTGAACCGATTCTAATTGAATAACTACACTGCTGTTTACAGCTGAATTTATGTCATTTCAAACTGATGAACTTCACAGTGATTGATCTGAACTGACTTGAGCACCAACTATGAGGATCTATGGATCCTTCCCCTGAAAATGCAACTAGCATCTCAAAAAGGCAGAACAGGCCTCTGGTTTCATGGCAACCAATGACAAATCATCCGATAACACTGGTTTATTGCTCAAAGGAATGCGGGCAGAGCAACTCTCACTACATTTCCCCATAGAAAAGGACTCTTCTCTAATTAATTCATAGACAAACCTTTCTGAGAATGCACACCCATATCCTCAGGTCGTTATGTGTATTATTACTGTTCTTGTATATTGTCTATTGTATTGTATACCGTTTTATGCATGCATTATGATAGAATTTGTAGTTAATGTAACTTCACCTGTACCATGTTTGGTATCTGAATTCATATGTTGATGATATAAATTAGTGTATATGTTGTAATGGAGTTCTTCAATACTGTTAATTCTTTAATACATTTTCAGTAAGCAAATTATGAGAATAAAAGGGTGTTGGTGTGTGACAGGAGGGCCTTCATCACCAATGCAACATATTGGTGTTATAAGAATCTTTCACTGATTCTTGAGACATGCGACACAATATGTCCAGCAGTTGTAACTGTTGTTAGGTTTTAAAATGAAAATATTTTCAATTGTAAATGTTATGAGGGATTAATAATAGAATGTATTTGACATCCCCTACAATTTAATTTTGTCATTATTATATGAAATCTGACACTTATTGACTTCTCACTAAATCTAAAACAGGGTGTCCACAGAGAAGTGTTCAATCATTCGTATGCTATAAAATGGATACAAATGGTTTTTAATATTGGAAAAGATTTGTTTTATCAAAAGCAACCCTTAATGATATCTCCTATCAAAGCAAGGTTGTTTTTCAGTGACACATGCGTGTTTCATAAGGTTTCAAAGTTGTGTCCCCACTTTTTGTCAACACCATCAGACATTCAGTAAAATGTAATAAAATCAGGGAATATTGGGGCAGCTGTCACTTTGAAGGACCCCTTGCCACATTCCACCTCTGCAGAGTACATCAATGTCAGACAGGCTCTGGTAAGTTTTATAGTTTTAGAATATTTTAAATCCTAATGTTAATATTTCCTGTGTCACAACCATGGTATGTCAACACCCTCAAATTATTTGAAATGTTTAGATCATTTTATTCTCCTGAAGCAGGTTCTATTGGCATCTAGCATCAACAGCGAAAACAAAATGGCTACTAAATGAACTCCATTTGTTTTGTGAAAGAAATGACAAATTTGTCAACACCATCAGATGTCACCACCGTATGATTTTCTTTCTGACGGTGCCGACGGGCCAATGATGGAGTCGACATTCCACGTGAAGTCATCAAATTTTTGTGGTTTTCAAGTCATTTTTAGTTATAGTTAAAAAGTGTTTTAATATTTCTAATAATGTATAAATACTGTACTAAATATGTAACCTGATGGCATATATTGCTTTTGTGGATTGATAGTCATCACTTCTAGTAAAGTTAGGGTTGAGGGAACACAACACTGGATAAAACATATCTATACATAATACAGTTTGTATTCTGATCATGTGTGTTCTGATCATTTTTTGATAATTTGTTAAGATGTTTAAATGTAAATATTAAGATCCTGGTGAATGTAAATGGATAGAGGTAACTACTAATTGTTTTATTTGTTCATATGACTGTTTTTAAAAGTTACCTTTGCAGATGCACAGCAGACATGTTAGGGTTCTGAGATGAGAGAAACTAGATAATTTGTGTTCCAGATGATATATCAAAATACGTGAATGTAAGTCTTGAATAAAAACTTCATAAACAATTACATACTGTTTGCAGGGGCGCAGATGGGATTTTTTAACGGGGGGGGGGGCAAGCTGTCAGCAGTCCAATTTTTTCAGTCCAGAAAAATCGCCAGCTCAGTCATAGACGATAGTATATAATCACTATGGTTACCACTACAGGCACAATTGAGGCAGCTACCAGCTCCTCATAGGACCCCGGGATCAGGAGTCATAGCACATACACAGACAGAGAACGTAAACATCGGTGGCAGCACCATCGTCGTGTGTTTATTGACAACAGAACAGCGTGTAGTGAGAACATGGGTCAAAGTAATGGTGACCGGTAGATTATTATTGTGTGTCAGCCTGCGTCTGCCCCGACCCGATTCTGAAGCAGTGGCAGCAATAATTAAAAGTGCACTAAGCGATTTTTGCCAAACGGTGTTGATATTTGAAAGCACCAAAACAAACACACTCATACCCCAACAGGACCTGCTACGGTGGCCGAGAGAGCTCAACGCGCTGCAAATGGAAAAAAAAAAAAAAAATCCTTCAAATTAAGAAAACATCTTCATCAATTTGACCTCCCCAGACAAAGCATTCATAAACTCTTGAAGTGCCTTCAATGCCTTGTTTAATAATAATAATAATAATTTGTTACATTCATATAGCGATTTTCTGGTTACTCAAAGCGCATGGACGGGGGAATTTACATGGAAGGGGGGAATCTCCTCAACCACCACCAGTTTTACTGACTCAAGAACTTCAGTGTCCTGCCAGGATGGAACCAGATGTTGTGTACTCCGATTTTCAGAGAGAATTTGTGACAGAGCCCCTCTGCTGTTCCAGTATCAGTTCTATCATTTGCTGCTTAGTGCGCCATCGTGTTGGGCACTCTGTGATCAGGCCATGTTCTAGCAAGTTAAGCTGATACAAATTGTTGTGTAAGGGTGTACTCACACTAGGCACGGTTGCCTTGAACCGAGGCCGAGCGCGATTATCCTGTATGAGATAACGGAGAAAACCACTTTCACTAATATTCTGCCGAATAATTAATAATAATGAATTTATAATGTATGGCGTACATTGATTTTCACTTGTATGTATCAGAAAATTATTATGGAGACAGCTGAGTTTAATGAAATAATTTGCAGCTTTACTCGCAAACTAAATTTCCTGTTCATCAATAAGGTAAGAACCAGAGCCATTATAAACCTAAATATACTTGACTGAATTAAATTTATTGAAAAGTGTAGTGTAGTAGTAGTAATAGAATATGTTTGCGGTCGTAATGATGACAGTAGCACACACAAAATAGTATCTGTTCCGCGCTCACAATGCATGCGTACCGCGCCCGAGCCCAACTGAACCGTGCCCTGGCCCACCTCTTCCAACCGGGCCAGGGACGGCTAAACGAACCGCACCCGAGCGGCTCACTATGAAAGCTTCACGGCTTGTTGATTGTCTTGCATCAGAGCACACGCACGCATATCCAGGGCTCGTATTGAGGGGGGATGGCATCCCCCTGGTTGAAAAAAATTACAAAAAGCATCCCCTCAGTAAAACCACCATCCCCCCTTACCATTTCCTTTTGGATAAATAATGTGTATTATGTAAAACCTATCATGCAAATTAAATGTTAAAATTTTCTACTTATGATAATTTACTAACTAAATAATGGTGATTGGCCAATCAGAACTTGTTACTGTAACAAGCTGCGCTCAAGCTAAAGCAAGTTTTCATCATTTTTCTTGCAAAATGGTTCAAGCGCAACATTTTTCATTCTTTAAATTCGAATCAAGGAAAAATAATACCTTCTGTTGTCTTCTTTTTAAAGACATTCCTCTGATAGAATGTTATTGTACTGTATGTGTGATAGTGAGGGACTGAGAGATGATAGGAGAGTTGACATTATCAAGTACATCACCGACTTTGCAAAATAAAAAAAAACTCTCGAGTCCAAAAGCATTCACTGCCAATGAAATCTATTAGAATGCAGAAAAAGTAATGAAAGAAAAAAAAATCCCATGTATGAGTTTTAATATTCATTGCACAAGCAATGTACTTTTCTGAATATCAGCACATGTGCAGAGCAACACGGTGATTACCTACTGGCGGTTTTATTTAACCATGACACGCCTAAACCAGCCAAGGTGCCAGCACAAAAACACATTCAACAAAATATTAATTATCAATATTGTCCAAAATTCCTCAATTTTATGCCCCAGAAGGAAAAAAAGCTAATAAATAATAGTTATTTAATAAGTCTATTTTTTCATGAAATAAAAAACGGTCGGCCCCCTGGAGCCGTCAGCCCTTCCTCCACCATGGCTCCTCCCTCCGTCGTCTCCACCGTGGACCGCCTTCAGGGCTTTGGCCTGGGTCCCGGCTGGCTCCTCCTGCTTCCTCCAGGCTCCTCCCTCTGTCTGATCCACCCTGGACTTTGGTTGTCGTCATCTTCCCGGGTGTCCGTCCTCCGCCGGAGCCTCCACCTGTCTTGTCTGCCTGCCTTCCTGCCAGCCCATTGCCGTCCCCTGTCACCATCCCTTCTCCACTCCTTGTGTCCTCCTCCTAAGAACCCGTCCGGTGTACTATATTCCTACGTGTTCATCCTGCCTGTGTTTGCCCTATTGTGGATTATTAAAAACTATTTGCATTGTTCATCATCTTCTTTGTGCGTTTCATTCACCGTAGCGTGACAGCTTTCTTGTATGTTTTTTTTTAATTCATTACACATTTTCTTTTAATTAACGTTAATATTAAACATGGACCATTACTTTAATTATTTCTGCTATTGCAGGTTCATTTTGAAAATGTAAGCATTTTTAGACAAGTGCAAACTTGGTGTTTAACCAAAAAGTGGGCACATTTACAAAATCAGGTGATTGTGTTCACCCATCTATGCAAATGTACGTTTATGTAGAGACAAAAGAATTAGGTTAATAACCGTGCGTCACCATCAGTTCAGTGTAGTGATTATGTGTTTTTGTGAAGACACTGATGAATGGTACACCACAAAAAACAATCGTACGTTTTTGGTTTCATTGTTCATCAAAAAAAAAAGGCCAATTTCACATGTATTTTGTGTATTTTCAAAATACAAAATACTATATTTGTATTTAAATACATTTTTTTCCACACAGTATTTTGTATTTCTATTTTAAATATCTTCTCATGTATTTATGCCCATCTCTGATCATGGTGTCACCTTTTGTCTTTATTGGCTGTTGATGCTTCTGCCTCATTTCTTTAATTGGTGTCTTTGTTGCTGCTAATCAATACCTGAGTTTAATGTGAATGCAGTGGCCCTGATCTCTGTGATAATGAGTGTTATAGTTATGCTGATTGAATCAGAGTTGGTGAAAATCTGGGTAAATTCCTGTAGCTGCTTACATTATATTGCATACTTTATCTTCTAATGACAGCCTCCTGAAATCTGTATGAAACTACAGTGATTCTCTGCTTTAGTCAGTCTTGATGACTGCAGAAAATCTCAGAAAATCACTCTGGATCCCTCACATCCAAGCCATCTCTTTTTTTTAACTTTTGCCATCTGGCCTGCGCTTCAGAGCCGCAAATACCAGGATGTACTTAACTGTTCACTCTTAATAATGGAAGACGAGGAGTAACAACTGAATATGTTGGCATGGTTTTTGCCAGTTAAAGAAACTGAAGTGGTAATAACCAATGAACCATTTTAATTTATACTGCAAAAACTCCAATTTAAACAAAACTACTCAAAGAACATTATCACTGAAATCATATGATTTCATATAAAGAAGAAAAGGATGTTTATAAATCAATTTCCAATTATTGAAATCTGAGAGCTTAATAGGTAACTTGTGTATAATCACATTTTAGCGCAGATTATATACTGCTAACTTTAATAACACTTTAATCAATTTTATTCACATTTAATTTACATTTACAATAAATTATTTTAACCATTTTTATCAAAGGTTTTCATCCAGGTTTCAAACTCGCAGTCAGTGTAATTCTTTACAGTCATGGACCTCAGCTCAACGGTATTGATAGCTTTGGGGTTATGATGGCTCCTAATATACCTTATTTATATGTGTTTTCTGATGTAAAATTCTATGCTTTAGCGAACAAGACTTTTATTTTGGTCTGGAGATATGACGTCATAAAGCTGCGCCGCGCTCCCGCGTCTGTGATTCGGCTGAAGAAAGGTTTGCGTGTTTATGTTTATCTATTTAAAGGGTTTAAATCAACAAAACTCGGTTAGAGAATTTTTTATGAAATTGTGAAATTAATCATTACCGAATGAAACGCTAAAATGTGTTATCCAGTGATATTAATGACGGTTATTTTGTGTGAGTTAAGCGCATCTGCACTTGAGTAACAGAAACGGTCTCATTTTAGTGAATTATGTTTATTTCAACATAAATTAATAACAGTTTAGGAATAGGGGTGTGTAGCTAAGGTTGGGAGAGATAAGGGGCTTAGCCCCAGTAAAATAATAATAATTATTATTAAAGCTCCGCAATAATGTATTTAAAATACATTTATTTCATACTAAGTAAAATTCAAATTAATATTGACAAATCACTTACTGATAGGCCGATAAAATTATAATTTAGCTTCATTCCGACTATTTTGTTATTGCACAATTCACATTTCTTAATATTATACCTAATGTGTGTTTTAATGTCACTATAAATTAGAATTGTATAATGTTTGTATAATATTGGTCTTTAAATGCAATATATTTAAAGTGTGCCTGAAGTATACTTGCGATTGTTCGACTTTAGCACAATCAAATATACATATGTATATCTTTAGTTGGACTTAAGCACTACTTCCACACAATTATTTAATTAAGTTAAATTAAAGTTAGGGATGTAACGATTCACTCAACTCACGATTCGATTCACGATTATTATTATTTTTAACAAAATGAGATTTAAGACAAATTATAAATTAAATGTGTCCTTTTATTATTGCTTGGACAAAATGCTGCACATTTCTTTGTGAAATTGAAATATAACACTATAATAATATACTAATATAACACTTGCATATTATTGCTCTTTTGTTGGTTTTGATTGCTTCTATTGTCCTCATTTGTTAGTCACTTTGGATAAAAGCGTTTGCTAAACAAATACAATTTAAATATAATGTAAATGTAAATAACTAAACTACATTGAATTTTAAAACAAGCCCCAAATCAAATAAATAAGTAACACAAATAAAATAAATCTCTTCATATACACAAAATAAGGCTTTGTCTGTGCTCTTAACATTTAAAATTAGAGGCAACCACTGCATTTTAATCATGATCCAAACAAAGATGCTGCATACATGCAACATGAGCAGATTTTAATCTAAATTAGATTGTATAATTTAGAAATTTGAAGCAAACGCGTTTAATCGTTACATCCCTAATTAAAGTGCATTAAGCACAAAATTAGTTGTTCCGATTGAGCAATTTTAGGTATGCCAGTTTAGTATACAATACAATAGTACTGCAGGGTATTTTTATTAAGCACATAAATATGAAAATGCATTTGTAGAATACAAAATAAATGTATACGTTCTGGATGCGGAACCTCACTGACCACATCTTTGATGCTTTATCTAAAATTAAAGTCATTTATTTGTTTACATGTGGATAAATGACCAAATAGAGCTGCGCGATTCTGGATAAATTCAAAAATGGAGAATAACAATTTTATTTTTAAAATAGAGATCACTATTCTCTCACCATGATTCTGAAAAAAAAAAAAAACGACAACTAAACAAAATGACATTTAGTTTACTAGAGTTTCTAGTAAAAATGGCTGCAGTCTATTTATAAAATATATTCAATATTCAACAAACTTTAAGTTAACAAATTTGTTTACAAAAATGTTTACGCGGCGCGAAGCAACGCGTAAAAAGACAGTATAAGTCATTATAATCAGCAATTATGTCCCCACTGGATGCAACAAATGCCTCGTTTGTTATGGGTTTTAATGTTTTTGTCTCGTCGCTCCGGCCGGACACGGCATCAACACAGTATGTGAGGGGCGTAACATTTCCGTCACACGCTTGAGGTATTCGGCCAATCACAACGCACTGGATAGCTGGCCAATCAGAGCACACCTCGCTTTTCAGACCGATGAGCTTTGTAAAAATCGACGCGTTTCAAAAAGGCGGGGCATAGAGGAGCAACAATAATGTACAGTATTAAGTTGAACAAATGATTCAATGACCCGCTCATAAAGACTTCACTTGCTTCGCTCCTGAATTAATCAACTTTTTTGAATGAATCCGTTTTTAAGTCACTCGTCTCCACCTGCTGGCATTGCGTTGTAATTGATACAAACTTTATTTGAAGCGTCGCCCTTTTCCAAAAGGTGATTTACTCGATTTTGATTATTATTATTATTATTTTGATCGCTACTGTAGACAACGGTGTTTATATCCGAACTATAAACTTTTATCCCAGTACTTCTGTGACTATTTGAATGGTTGTAACACAGAAATAACGATACTAAAGATATTGTAAAGATCTTTCATATACATTCAGCGGCAGCACAAACGCAGATTTGAATGTCACAGTGTGAATCAAGGGTTTAATAGATATAGCTGAATCCTGTCATTTATTAACAAGATTGCGTGGATGATTGAATCTGTTTGCAATCTGGCTATTTATTTAAATACCCAAAACATCAAACGAGGGCTTCAGAGATGCGTTTATTTAAATGAATACTTAAGGTAAGCGATAATCTACCACAGCCTGCAGCGCAGACTGCTTTTCATCACGGACATTTGGATTTCTAGTACTTGAAGGACAACTAAAAATGTAGGCCTATAAATCATAGACTGTTTTATTTGTGAAATAAATGGTCCATCTTCAAAAAGATATGGGGCTTTTGGCTAAACATAAAGAACAAAACAGCTTTTAATGTTTGAATTTCGGGTTTAAAATATTATAATTTGGAAGTCGATACTATCTTCACAAGCAGCTCATTATGACGCATTTATTTTTGAGAATAATTTACTTTCTCTTAAATATATTCTCATCTTAAACAGGGCAAAGTGTCCAAGCACACAGAAAAACTCCTGCTGAAGCAACTGAGATCCACGTGACACATTATTATAAAGATGGCGTTTATTAAAGAGGAGAGTGAAGACCTGAAGATTGAAGAAGCATTCAGAGTCAAACATGAAGATACTGAGGAACAAACAGGTTGGTTTTCATTCTCAAAGCTGAACTCACTCATTTGATCCTTATTAAAATGTCCAGCAGATGGTCTACAGAATTGAATGATATTCTCGAAGAATTTTATGAGTGTCCTAATTAAAGTGGTTTATATGACATGGAGTGGGTAGCCTCGTGTGGACAGTAGGCTTTTTGATGTGCCAGATATTGTCCCACAAATAATTGCAATAAACGGGTGCAAATAAGATTTTCAGTCTGGTTCTCATAAATACACCTGGAGATTTGATTTGGTACTTACACTGCACATAGTGTGTGACCCGT
This sequence comes from Sinocyclocheilus anshuiensis, assembly GCF_001515605.1. Lineage (NCBI taxonomy): Eukaryota > Metazoa > Chordata > Actinopteri > Cypriniformes > Cyprinidae > Sinocyclocheilus > Sinocyclocheilus anshuiensis. The sequence goes on from NW_015536547.1 coordinate 172,812, forward strand.
GAAATATGACTATAAAAAATAAATGAATAACAGCGATAATATTATTGTACTTTTAGTTTTTTTAAATGAAATAAACAAAATAAGTGTGATAATACTATTTTATTTTCAAATAAGAAGGGAGTACTAAATAAAAATACAATTATTTTACAGTAAACTTAAAAATAAAATGCAAATATTTACATATATATAAAATATGAATTTTCATCATTTTCAAACTTAAAATCAGGAAGCTTTTATTTTGTTGGGTTGCCGGCAAGTAAATATATGCACTGCCGGGTTGAAGAGCATTCAGTGAATGAAATCTCATGAAATGTTTTGTGTTGTGCTTGGAAAATGGCAGTGGATAGCCTAGATTTATACTTTCAGTTCGAATAGAACATTTTATGGAGTATTACAGTTTGTTGATCTAAAATGGTAATTGTGCATTAACAGCTGTCAACCATGGTGTATTTTAGATTTTTAACATACTGGTTTGTTTTGATTATACTTTCATTGCAAAGATATTGAAAAAACAAACCACCAGCAGGGTCACGCTTGAAGAGGTGGAGACTGATGACTGGAGACCGAAACAGGGTTTTGATGACTTTTGCTTTCAATTAGCTAGTATTATCAGATTGCCAGCAATGATTACGTTTACAAGGACATCAGTAATCGAATTATTTACCTTATTCTGAATAAGACAATATTATGATTAAGGTGTTTACATGAGTTGATTTCAGAATATTCCTTTCATATTTCATGGGACGTCATTACATCACCACGCGACGCCATCCGACGTCCCCTCCAGAAATTCACATATAAACATATAGTTTGTCTTCGTTATGATGCCATATACAGTTTGGGTGTTTAATTTTTACTTTACTGAAAGCTTCAAGTGCAGTTAATTATTTGTACGTGCATACAGACGATGGCGTTGTTGAAGCCATGCTCTTTTGTTTTCCGTCGCAAAATGTGGTGAAAAGTTCTACACGACGGTAGGGCTGCACGATTATGACACAAATCATAATCGTCAATTATTCCCTTGAAATTGTAATTGCGGTCATTAATTACGATTATCACAATTTACATTGAATGATTTTTATACCATTGTTTGATGCAACTGCATGCCGTATTTTTATATGAAAATAAACAAGCTGAAAACACTCTAACTGAAAAACCTTTAGTGCTTTTCTATAGTATTAAGCCTCAAATGTCAAATATACATCGGATTGGTTTCTTCTTTAAATTATAAAAAAACAGTAAAAATATGAATGATATTATAATGTTATACTAAAACTAAACTAATGGAAAAACCCTTAAGATAACATGTAGAAAGAAAAAAAACATATCTTAAGTGTGCAGAATAACATAAGTTGACCTTGAACGATTAATTGCCGCTTTGAATGATTACGTAATTGTGGCATCCATAATTGTAATTGCAATTAGAAATTTGATTAATTGTGCAGCCCTACACGACGGTAATAATATGATTAAGGTGTGTGCATGTCTACACTGCACTTCAATAATGCGACTAAAATAGGAATACTCCACATGTCTTAATTCGATTTGTGCTTACTTCGAGTATGACTTTAGTTGGATTAAGGTAATCAAAAATCTCTGTTTACATGATAGATTCTTAATCAGAGTATTGTCTTAATCGTGTTAAAATCGGAATATTGTTGTCCATGTAAATGTAGAGTATGTCACTTGGAGTGATTGACATCCGTTTAACAACCTTGCAATTGACATAAGAGAAAATCTAGTGTCATTTGGCTAATGCAGGAAACTATAGTGGAACAAAATAGCAAAATGTACATTGTTTTGAGCCGAAAAATGGGTAATTTGTAGGGATGTGAATCACCAGAGGCCCCACGATACGATATTATCCCAATACTTGTGTCACGATACAATATTATTGCGGTTTTAAATATTGAGATATTCTGCGATATATTGCAATTTCTTACCTTTTTCCAACTTCAAATTATGTCCCCAAATGAAAACTTTGGCAACATCTGTTTTAACTAAAAAGAAACATTTCTCAGTTTGTTTATCTCACTTCAATTTTATTGTTGCAGTGCATTGTCAAGCAGACGAACTGACCAACACTTTCATGAAAACCTGTCATAAATGTTGTATGCACCTGGCAAACTCAACAATTTGTATTACAGGCTAGTCTAGTCAACCTTAATTAAAGGAGTCACATGACGTTGCTAAAAAGAACATTATTTTGTGTATTTAGTGTAATGCAATGTTTATGCAGTTTAAAAAAACATTATTTTCCACATACTGTACATTATTGTTGCTCCTCTATGCCCCGCCTTTCTGAATCGCGTCGATTTTTACAAAGCTCATTGGTCTGAAAAGCGAGGTGTGCTCTGAGTGACAGAAATGTTACGCCCCTTACCTTACTGTGATGCTGTGTCCCGGAGCGACGAGACAAAAACATTAAAACCCATTACAAACGAGGCATTCGTTGCATCCAGTGGGGACATAATTACTGATTATAATGACTTATACTGTCTTTTTACGCGTTGTGTTGCATATCACGCCGTGTAAACATAAAACCATGTCTGCATTTGTGATCGAAGAGAAACGACAAACAACAAGCGCTACTCTACACTGCCCAAAATTTGCGTTTGAATAGTCAGTGGAAAATTCTTTAAATATGAAAACGTACTTGCAGGCTGTGAGTCAGAAGCACCAGACTGTCCTTGCAAAGTTGGAATTGCCCCACTTTATAGAAACAACCTTTGTGCACAGACGGCAGTAGGCTACTCTCCCAGGTTCAGGAAACAGTCCTCCGTAAAATGCGCTGCACACTATTTGGGTTGAACTGTTCTGGAACAGTGTTGTAAATACAACTTAACCACTGATTTCTAGTCGTGTCCATTTTTGGAAGGCCAAACAAAGTAGTTTCGCTTTCACAACGAAACACAGCGCCTTCACGACATGGCGACGGCGGCAACAATACTACAGCGAGAATCAAAGTTACATTCATTCCATGTAGTTCCAAGCCAGTTTATTCACCGTTCTATATTAATGCGCTGCTTTAATTGATGCACAGACACACACACATAGGGAGAGAGGTCGGAGATTGCAGATCGCACTGCGCACACACAGAAACTTATTGTCAGTGCTGCCTGCGACTTTTATTAATAAAATAACATAGATACTAGATCGCTACATTATCTTTCTCAGCAACGAGGTTAAATCGAAGTAACTAAACAGCTTCATTGTTTGTAGAGAGAGATGCACAGAAGCAGGTAATTCACACACACAACTGTCATCTCTCTCTCTATCGATAATTCATTCAAATAAATGTGGTCTTACCGCACTATTTCATCTCTGTATCTGATTTGAAGCGGGCAGAAAGCTAGAGCTAACGAGCCGTAAACTGACGAAAATAACTCATTTTTACCCTTCCGGTTAAATATTGCGCTGCTAACATCATAAACAGCTTTAAATTGTCAATACTGGTAAATG